>NC_140168.1:12670318-12745318 GCF_963971535.1 Notolepis coatsorum | reverse complement strand
GACTTTACCCCCCGCCAACGTCGACGAGGTAGTCCCCGGAGAGCTCCAGGATAAAGAAAGCCCTCCAGGGACGGAACCCGACCCACCACAAGAAGAGACGCGCACCCAGGAGATAGACCTCCTCGGTACGCGACAGGAGAACGGATCTCCAATGAGTACTACCAGAAGCCGATCACCTCTACCAGTGTCCTCCCCCAGCGAGGCGGACAAGATGCTGGCGCAGGCCTTTATCGCCACCCTGGCAGCCTCAACCGAACGCGATCGACTCCAAGCACAGACGCTTAGCGAGCGCGAACATTTGTCCATGGAACAAGAACGCTTCCACGCGAAACTCCAAGCGCAAGCCCTTAGTGAACGCGAACACTCTGCGACCGAGCGAGAGCGCTTCCAGGCGCAGCAACGGAGTGAAGAAGACCGCATACGCCTAGAGACTAGACGCCTCCAGACGGAAGAGAATATGGAAAGAGACCGCGCCGAAGCCCAGCGCGCCGCCGCCGGTGCCCAACGCGAAGCAGAGCGCGACCTCGCCTACACCAAGCGCGAAGCCGAGCGCGACCGATTACAAGCGCAGATAATGGAGCAACTGATTACCAGGGTAACCCCCCCTCCCTCCGCACGGGGCTCCAGGGCCTCGTCAAGACAAGGGTCTAGGGCACCATCCCCTACCCGATCAAGCGACCCTGAGCCCGGCCAACAGAGAGAGCCTATACCCCTCTCCGAACCCCTTCCCTGACCGGTCCAAGCGAGACCCAGCAACAGGGAAGAACCGGCCTATGCCGCGGAGAGACTGAATAGACGACTACAGGATCTAGATGACCTGGCAGAGGAAGAAGAAGAGGGAGAGGAGGAGAGTCAAGCCCAACAGCATCATCGTACTCCACAGGACCAGGAGGTCCAGTACAGCCCAGACTTTACCCCCGCGGCTCTGCGCTACAGACCCCCGACTCAATTCACGGGTGAGCTTGACACACGACCAGCCCCGAGGAACAGCACCTGGGTACGCGGGCCTTGGTGCCCGACAGGTACCAGCCCACCACGACAAGTAAGAGGAGACTCGCCTAGGAGGCCTCTCCTCCAACGCTCACCGATGTGCCAGCCATCCATGGCATCGTACCTTGGCACACCGACGTTCCCGGACTTCACGCACGAGAACAGAGCACAGTACACAGAGCTACGAATGTGCTTAGAGACAATGATGTCCGATGTAACAGATGAACCATACAAGTATGCTATCCTACTCAAGCACCTGAAGGTGCCCAGAGCGCACAATATAGCACTGGCATATTCCACCTCTACTACCCCATACACCGCGGTTCTAGCAGCCCTCGACCAATGGACGCATATGGGACTACGTAATACAAGAGATAAGGAATATTGACCGTCTACCCCCAGCAACAGACAATCGCTCACTAGATGACCTGTCTATCAAGGTGCAATCCCTGGTAGGGATGCTGGGGGCACAAAAGGAAAAGGGTATGCACGAACTGTACGCAAACTCTAATGTCGAGAGGATTTTAGAGAAGCTTCCGCCCGCCCGACAAGAGCGCTTCAGGCGGCAAAGAGACCACCGTGATCCTAACGGTCCCGAGCCATCCCTCCTAGACCTAGCCGACTTCCTGGCGAGAGAAGTCAACAGCCTACGGTTGGATACGTTCGTGCGGAGCACGCCAAGCTCCAGAGAGGGACCTAGGAGAGCAAACGATGGCCGCAGGCTGGTGACCGTCATGCACCAAGCCGAATCAGTACCGAGCAACAAGAACCACAGTACCCCCTCGATGAAAGAGAAGTGGAAGATTGTATGCCCGTACTGCGAAAAGGAACACTGGCTGTCACACTGTGACACGTTCAAGAAGATGACCGCTGACGAGGTGAGTCTATGGATAAAGTCCAACCGACGCTGTTACCGATGTGCGAGCAGTCACATGGCAGCCGAGTGCCACTTAAAGAAGAGGTGTAGTCGGTGTGATGGAGCCCACTTGGACGTCCTACATGACAGTAACAGAAGAAAGCCTGCACCCTCAAGCAGCACAAAGGCAAGTGTTATGTACATTGACCCCGCCAGCAGCGGGGGCGCCCGGGTCCTCTTGAAGGTGGTCCGCGTAACATTGAGTTACGAAGACAAGGTCATGGACACCTACGCCGTCCTTGACGACGGGTCAGAGAAGACCCTTCTCCTCGCGTCCGCTGCGGCCCAGCTGGGGCTGCGGGGGAGCGAAGAAACGATGACGATTCGGACAATAAGAAGAGACCTGAAGACGATCAAGGGCGAGAACGTCTCCTTCACTATCGCAGCAAGCGGGCAGCCAGAGAGACGGTATAGGATCACTAATGCTTTCACCAGCCAAGACATAGGCCTGTCGCAGTACACCTACCCCATCGCCAAGCTGATGGATAAATATGTGCACCTGCGTCAACTACCTATACCGCTCATAGACGGTGCCACCCCGACCCTGCTGATAGGATCCGACCATGCACACCTCATCGTCCCGATGGACCGGGTCCACACTGGGCCCAGAGGCTGTCCAGCAGCAGTCGAGACCCGCCTAGGATGGACATTACAAGGCCCCCTCTCTAGGTCTCCTAACCGAACAGCAGCCACTCGCTGCCTCCACTCCAGAGTGACAGAAGAAGACACCACCCTCCTACAGCACGTCGAGAGGCTATGGACACTAGAGACAATGCCCTTTAAGAACGAAAAGAAACACATTCGTTCCAAGGAAGACGTTTATGCCATAGCCCTCCTCGAGCGGGGGACAAAGAGAGTCAAAGTCAACGGAGTGATGAGATACGCAACTCCACTCCTGAGGCGAGAGGGTATGCCTACCTTCCACGCCCCAAAAGAAGCGACGGAGCGGTATCTATCGAACACAGAGCGGCGCCTAGCCAGAGACCCCGCTCAAGCTACTGTGTACCGCGCTGAGATTGACAAGCTAATCACAGCGGGACACATAAAGAAAATTGACATTAAAGAGGCCGATCAGACGACCGAATCATGGTACGTGCCGCACCACAAAGTCCACCACAACGGCAAGGATCGTATTGTGTTTAACTGCAGCTACCAAATCGGATCACAAAATCTGAATAAAAAGCTCTTGCCCGGCCCAACACTCGGCCCCTCTCTACTAGGCGTGTTGCTACGTTTCCGCCAAGACAAGGTGGCCATCAGCGGCGACATCAAAGGGATGTTCCTGCAGGTGCGACTAGTGGAAGAGGACAAGCCCCTGCTGCGGTTCTTATGGAGAGAGAGGATCGGGGATGAGCAACCATCCATCTATCAATGGGAAGTCCTCCCTTTCGGAACCACATGCAGCCCATGCTGTGCTACGTTCGCACTGCAGAAACACGTCGCCGAAGACCCAGCAGCTGATGAAGAGGTCCGACAAAGTGTAGGAAATAGTTTCTACGTGGACAACTGTCTGCAAAGCGTCTCGACGCCAGAAGAAGCCGAGGCCCTCCTACTCAAGCTCCGCGCCTCCCTGATCAAAGGTGGCTTTGATCTCCGGCAGTGGGCCAGCAGCGACCCTCAAGTATTGCGCAGCCTCTCCCCAGAGGACAAGGCAGCAAGCAGCGAGACCTGGATGGCGACCATCCCAGGAGAAGCCCAAGAAATGACATTAGGACTAGTCTGGCGCTTCAAAACAGACTCGCTCCATTATAAACACACACCCCTGACCACGGAGCAGGGAAGGTCGACTTCACTACCGACCACAAGACGGAGTGTATACAGAACACTCGCCAGACAATATGACCCGTTGGGATGTATTCTACCTTACACCACCAGGGCAAAGATGATTGTAAGAGCGTTATGGGACAAGGACCAGGGCTGGGACGACCCCATACCCGAACACCTTGCCTCCACATGGAGAGAGTGGGAGACAGAACTCAGCTCGCTCCCAGGTGTCAACATACGCCGCAGCTACTTCCCACCCACAGTGAGGCCGGAGACGTGCCAGATGGACCTGCACGTCTTCAGCGACGCCTCCGAAGTAGCCTACGGTTCGGTGGCCTACTTGCGGGCCCGAGAGGAGGGAGGAGAAATACATACTGCCTTCATCCTGGCTCGCTCAAGAATAGCCCCCCGCAAGCAACAATCTATCCCGCGTCTAGAGCTCTGCGCAGCCCTAGCAGGAGCGCAACTCGCCACGTTAATCCAACGTGAACTCACCATCCCGGTGCAAAGAACAATCCTGTGGTCAGACTCCATGACCGTACTCATATGGATCCAGTCCGATTCGTGTAGATACAAGGTCTTCGTGGGAGTCAGAATCACAGAGATCCAAGATTTAACAGAAGCAGCATGCTGGAGGTATGTGGACACAAAACAGAACCCAGCTGACGTCATCACACGGGGAATGTCCCTGGATGACCTCACCCGTCACAATCTATATAGTGACAGGCCCGAGTTCCTCAAGCTCCCGGAAGAAGAGTGGCCTACACCCACCCCACGGGAGGCAAGTGAAGAGGAGGCAGAGAAGAAGAAATCTATGTTCTGTGGGTTGACACACACACTCGTCCCCACAGATCCCAACATAGACAACTGCCTCACCCTTGAGAGTGCGCAGCTAAAGACATTCCTGTGGCACCACCCAGAGGTTCAGCCCACTACTGACATTACTGCAGCTAACTACGAAGAAGCAGAACTCCTTCGGCTACAGCGAGCCCAGAGAGACTCGTTCCTGACGAGCTAGACTGTCTGCAGGGATCAAAGCCAGTCCCGTCAGACAGCAGACTGCTCCACTTAGCCCCTGAGAGCGACGCCCATAATCTCATCAGAGTGGGTGGTCGTCTGAGGAGAGCCCCAGACTTACCGGATGACGTCAAGTACCCGATAGTCTTAAACAGCCGACACAAGGTCACAGAGCTCATCATAAAGAAATACGACAAGGACGTGCACCACGCCGGGGCAGAGAGAATCTTCGCGGAGATCAGACGTTGGTATTGGATACTGCAAGGAAGAGAAACAGTACGACGCTTCCAGCGGACCTGTCTAGACTGTCGTAAATGGCGAGCACAGCCCAGTATACCCCGGATGGCTGACCTACCCCCCTGTCGCCTCCGACTCGGCGACAAGCCTTTTCACTCCACCGGTATGGACTGTTTCGGCCCGCTGTATGTAAAGAAAGGAAGAGGGACAGAGAAGCGGTGGGGTATTGTATTCAAATGCATGACCACCCGAGCGATACACATAGAACTCCTTCCAACCATGAGTACGGACTCATTCCTTATGGCCTTCCGGAGATTCACATCGCAGAAAGGAAAACCGTCTATATTATTGTCTGATCACGGGACAAACTTCAAAGGCTGAGAAAGAGAGCTGAGAGAGAGCTTCCAAGCTATGGGCCCAGAACTTAAGACCCACCTCGCTCCATCTCAGATTGATTTCCAGTTTAACCCCCCGAATGCACCTCACTTCGGTGGAACTTGGGAACGAGAAGTACGTTCAATAAAGACAGCCCTGTACGCCGTGCTTGGGGCCCAGACCGTGGCGGAAGAAGTCCTCACGACAGTCCTCACGGAGATCGAGGGAGTATTGAACTCAAAGCCCCTCGGTTACGTCTCAAGTGATGTAGCAGATGTCGACCCAGTCACCCCCAACACTCTCTTGATGGGGCGGCTGGACCCCGCGCTACCACAGACAGTGTACAGGCCTGAAGAAGCGAACGGCCGAAGAATGTGGAGGTACAGTCAAGTATTGGCTGACAAGTTTTGGAACAGTTTCCTCCTCCACTATCTACCGTCTCTACAGACCCGCCAGAAATGGGTGAAAGAAAGAGACAATTTGACAGAAGGAACAGTCGTCATGATTATCGACCAGTCACTACCCCGAGCTATGTGGCCGGCCGGCCGCGTAAGCAAAGTGATCACTGGTGCCGACGGAAAGGTCAGAGCGGCAGAAGTGCTCGTCCAAGGGCGGACATATACCCGGCCCATGGCGAGGCTGATAGAGTTGCCAAGGCTCCCCGACACTTTTGATGACGACCATGACCCCCTGAATTTGTGAACTGCCCTACCCTCACAACGGACATTGAGTAGTGGACAGTGCGGTTAATCTGTCTCTGCTTATCTAATTAGGTGGGACTAATTAGGAGGCGGCTGTTACGAAGGATCAGATTAAACCGAATATATATATTTTCTACTTGAAATATATTGCATAATATTTGTATATCGTCTGATATCCCTTGTATATTCTTTGTACATATACACGGAATATCCCTTTACCTAGTACAGACCATAATATTTCGTTCTCCTATTGGACAGCGGTCCCTTAGGCGCCACTGCCATACCCCCAAGGTCTAGTTCAAAGTCACCGCCAAAGACATGCCTGGGCATGAACGGCTCTGCGCAAGAATACGAGACAGGAATAAGGCTGGTACTAGTTTGTTCACCTAACGTATAAATACGGCGTGCAAATTAATAGCTGAAGTATCAGAGTTTAACGCTGTACCGTCGAGTTCGACCTATTCTATTAATTCAGTAATAGTCTATTTGTGTATAGTGTATCGTGCGGCTACCGTTCTACAGTGACCAGCATCACCAACGTTTCCTCGTACCAGCTAGTTTGCTTAACCAGGCTGGGCAGCTTAACCTGGCGCCTTCACCCGAGGAGCCCTAGACGAGGACCGTGTGGACATGTACACTGGATAACCTACCCGACGACTGCATAGCCCTTTTCGGCTGGATTATATTTGCTTTGGTCCTGTAATTGATGGAGCGGAGAATCGTCTACACCCACAATTGTGTGGGATCTACCCTGTGAGGAGCAACGTCGAGCCCGCCTCTCAGAAGCCTGAGGCTGGCTAGCTTTCTTCCATGCGGAGCTGCATGCCGGAGAATAGCTGTTATTCGTCTGCGGATCAAGAGATTATTGCACCGTCTCCTGTACCTGGAGTCTCCCTATTCTTCGTTGACCCAGGCTTTGCTACCGACAAATCCTCTCCCCTTGCTGGCCTACAACCGGAGGGACCCTACTAGTATCTCCCGCTGCCTTACTAGTGTACAATAGATATAATTCCTAAAATACAGGTGGTATTCATTATCTCCTGCGTAATATTATAATGGACTTACGCTATTGATTTACTCACGCACATTCTTCGCCTTACAAGCGCGACCAAGTAATGTAATTTACTATTTTGCTGCTAATAAATATTATTCTAACCAAGTTTGTGTGGAACCGTGTCATTGTGGGAAGTGTTCATCACATATACCTGTGTACTGTATGGCCAGTAGTAATGTACATAAGACAGTAGTGGTTTAATGATACCATACTTATTTAATACAGTCAGGGAATTGTACCCCTCAGTTACAACTACTACTACTACTACTACTACTACTACTACTACTACTACTACTACTACTACTACTACTACTACTACTACTACTACTACTACCACCACCAGCACCAGCATCACTACTACTACTACTACTACTACTACTACTACTACTACTACTACTACTACTACTACAAGGGATGCGTTCTTCATGGGACGGGGTTGCACTCCGTGCACCAAGATTTTAGCAGAAGCGCATGCACGGCTTGCACGCACTTGCACAGATGTGCACGGCACGCGCGTGCACACAGGAATGCGCTGCACTCGCCAACTCGCTATAAGTACCCACCTGGGCTACTTTGCACATCAATAGCGCCAGTCAGGTGTGTTAAATACGTTCTCAGATACATTCACACAGAACTTAACCTACACTACCTTAGGCATACTGCACCTTATGTGGATACTGTGATACTGTGATACTGTGAATAATGTATATTTCAGCCAAGCAGCTCTCTCTCTTTCTCACACACACACACACACACACACACACACACACACACACACACACACACACACACACACACAGACACACACACACACACACACACACACACACACACACACACACACACACACACGCACACACACACACACACACACACACACACACACACATATATATATATATATATATATATAGAGATTAATCTAGATTAAAATGGCTCAAAAAAAAAAAAAATGCCGAAGGCATTCAAAATATGTGTGTTCTACCCAAATAATGACCAGAAGTAAGTCCTTACTTTTTCTTTCCTCCTTATGTTTCTCAGGCCAGGTGGCCCATTACACCATGAGCCCATCTCAGTAGGAGTTAGATCATTTTGTGTACTGTACTGTGTAGGGACTGTCCTGCTCCACTAGGGGCAGGCTTTTCTCATTCACTAGGCTGGGGGCGGGGCTGGCTTTTCTAATTCACTGGAGCGATCTTTTCTACTCTACGTTGGCTTTGAGAGTTGTGAATGAATGAATGAAAACTTTATTTAACAGATTGCAGAATGGGTACAATACAGTACGGCTCAATACATACAATTGTTAAGGGGATGCAGACCTGAGAAAGACGATTGTCTTGTTTCCATCAGGGTCCCCCATTTTCAATTCATATAGACATTTATGACATACACAACATACATGACATTTATGGCATAGGGTATTAGGGACATATAGGTATTTAGTACTGATACATTTGTAAATTGTGACATAACCGGTATTCAAATATACAGTACTGTTACCCCTAGATCCTGACAGAGTATATGATGGGGAGGGGACTGTACATTAGGATGGGGTGGGTGGGTGGGAGAGAAATATACATACGGCGGGGAGGGAATATATACATGTTTGATTGATTGAATTGATTGAAAACTTTATTAACAGATTGCAGAATGGGTACAGTACAGTACATAGATGTAGCAGTAGGCCTACTGTCTATCTGTATGTCATGTGTATGGGGACCCTGATGTAAACAAGACGAAAGTCTTTCTCTGGTCTGCATCCCCTTAACAATTGTGTGTATTGAGCTGTACTGTATTGTACCCATTCTGCAATCTGTTAATAAAGTTTTCAATCAATCAAAACAGCTCAATACATACAATTGTTAAGGGGATGCAGACCAGAGAAAGACGTTTGTCTTGTTTACATCAGGGTCCCCCATTTTCAATTCATCATAAACTGTACTGTGCAGGACAGTGATGCAACAGTAGCAGGACAGTGGATCACAGTGATGTAGCAGGACAGTGATGTAGCAGGACAGTGATGTAGCAGTCAGGACAGTACATCACAGTGATCTAGCAGGACAGTGATGTAGCAGGAGTCAGGACATTGGATCACAGTGATGTAGCAAGACAGTGTATCACAGTGATCATTTTGTGTAGTGTACTGTGTAGGGACTGTCCTGCTACACTAGGGGCAGGCTTTTCTCATTCACTAGGCTGGGGGCGGGGCTTGCTTTTCAATTCACAGGAGCGATCTTTTCTACCACATTGTACAACAGAACTGCCGAGTCCCGAGGCTGGTAAGTGCTAGTTAAAATGTACAGTAGTGCACAAACTCTACGTTGGCTTTGAGAGTTGTATTATACTGATATAAAAGTTATGCTGTAGGTTGTATGTGGGAGGGGGGCGGGGGGCTGCGTCGCCCACAGTATTTGGTTAACGTTACTGTGGGAAGTTATGCTGTAGGTTGTGTATGGGGGCGGGGGGGGGGTACGTCGTCCACGGTCTATTTAACGTTATGTACAGTAGTTGTGTTTGATTGATTGAAAACTTTATTAACAGATTGCAGAATGGGTACAGTACAGTACATAGATGTAGCAGTACTGTCTATCTGTATGTCATGTATATGTCTGTCCTGATGAATTGAAAATGGGGGACCCTGATGTAAACAAGACGAAAGTCTTTCTCTGGTCTGCATCCCCTTAACAATTGTGTGTATTGAGCTGTACTATATTGTACCCATTCTGCAATCTGTTAATAAAGTTTTCAATCAATCAATCAAAACAGCTCAATACATACAATTGTTAAGGGGATGCAGACCAGAGAAAGACGTTTGTTTACATCAGGGTCCCCCATTTTCAATTCATCATAAACAGGGGTGTAAAAAGTACCCAGAAATTATACTTTACTACTACTATTATACTAAGTACACTGTACAACTGTACAAGCAAAACTGTACATTGGAATATTGACGAAACCATACTTGGTCATTTACTGTACATTGGAGGGGGTTGGGTTAGGACATTTACAGGGTCCAGTTTCGAATTGCAGTCTCCCGTAGTTGCTCTTTGAGAGTGGTTTTGAAAGTGGGTAGTGATTCACATTCCTTTACAGCAGGGATCAGCAATCTTTTTGATACGAAGTGCCATTTTAAAATGTTCTTGTTAACCAGTGTGCCATATCAATGTTAAGGTTAATTATGACACCACATCACAATGTAAATCTCCAACAGATCTGTAATTCTATTCCATCCATATAGGCAACGTGCATAGCAATAGTTTTAATAACCATTTTCCTCTCATAAATATATAAGAGAATGCTGCCGTCTTTATGAGATGCTTGCTTGCCATACCTGGACACATTCAGCCTTGTCTGCCTCATCCTTTAAAGTTCTCATGTTTGGTCTCAAAATGGCGTTTAACACTCAATGTTCGGCAAACAACAACAGACTGACCCTTCTCATTGGCTCTGACCATGAAATATCCCTGGTATATCAGTCAACCTACAGTACCATAAATAACAGGCTGTGCAACTGCCAATGGCTGTGAAAGAGGTAACTGCATGGGGAGGTAACTCAACATTTCCAAAAAGGTTCCTCTTACACATTTGCTAGTGTGCCATGTTGGTTTAGATAATGTGTACCAATGGTGGCACTCGTGCCTAAGGTTGCTGACCCCTGCTTTACAGCTTTGGGTAGGGCGTTCCACATCGATGTGGCATAATTGCCAACCGTGTTTAGTCCCTTGTTTGAGCCGAATCTGGGTTTAACATGATTTGTGGAGCTCCCTCTGGTGTTGTGATCGTGGTATTCACTGAGTTCAAGTTCAAGTTCAAGTTCTTTAATAGTTGTCATACAGAAGTACAGAATACTTTCATACAAAATGCTTCTTACTGTTACGCTCCAGAGACTGTGCTAGACAAGATAGTATCAAATAACATAATAACATAATATAGCATGAATTTAGAAGAAGAAAATGAGGTCACAGTGTTCGGTATAGACATATGTACAATGTTCTGAGTTACCATATAATATACAATACACAATACTATGCAGTGTACTAATGTACAGTACTATCTAGTGCAAAGCAGAAATGGGATGAGGTACAATTTTAGGTACAATTTACAGTAAGGTGTACGAGTTGTAGTGCAATCCTTCATCCATAAATATAAAGTGTGGGGAGTGGGTGCTACAGTGTGTTTGTTTAAAGTGGGTGTGTGCTATAAGTGTGTGGAGTGGGTGCTACAGTGTGTTTGTTTAAAGTGAGTGTGTGCGTGTGGATGTGTGTGCTATGTGCGTTTGGTGGTTGTTGTTGTGTAGTGTTCATTCATTGTTCGTTTAGCAGCCTGATGGCCTGGGGATAGAAGCTTCTTCTGAGTCTTTCTGTGCTCGCCTTGAGACTCCTGTATCGCTTGCCTGACCGCAGCAGTTCAAAGAGGCAGTTGTTCGGGTGACTGGAGTCTTTAATGATTCTCTTAGCCTTGCCCTTGCAACGCTTGTAGTAAATGTTCTGGAGGGTGGGGAGCCCCCCTCCAATTGTGCGTTCGGCTGAACGTGTCACTCTTTGTAGTCTGCTTTGGTCTTGTGCAGTGCTATTCCCAAACCAGGAGGTGATGTTGCCGGTCAAGATGCTCTCTATTGTACATGAGTAGAAGTTCTTAAGGATCTTCTGGCTGACTTGGAACTTCCTTAGGCGCCTGAGGAAGTAGAGGCGTTGTCGTGCCTTCTTCACAACACTGTTAATGTGTGTGGTCCATGTCAAGTCCTCGGATATGTAGGCTCCGAGGTACTTAAAGCTGTTGACTCTCTCAACCGGTGCCCCGTCGATGCTGAGGGGGCTGTAGTCCTTGACCCCCGACCTCCTGAAGTCCACAATCATCTCCTTTGTTTTGCTGACGTTCAGGGAGAGGCTGTTTTCCTGGCACCATCCCGCCAGGACCTTGACCTCTTCCAGGTAGGCCCTCTCGTCGTTGGCAGAGATCAGGCCCACCACCACTGTGTCGTCAGCAAATTTGACGATTGTATTGCTACTCCGCTGAGCCACACAGTCGTGTGTGTACAGGGAGTAGAGGAGGGGACTCAGAACACAGCCCTGGGGGGCCCCTATGTTGAGGGTGATGGATGAGGAGGTGCAGTTGCCTGCTCTCACCACCTGGGGTCTGCCAGTCAGGAAGTCCAAGACCCACTGGCAGAGGTCATAGCCCAAGCCCAGGTCCCTGAGCTTGGCTATGAGTATGGAGGGGACTATGGTATTGAATGCCGAGCTGTAGTCGATGAATAGCATTCTCACATAGTTCCCCTGCCTCTTGTCCAGGTGTGATGCTGCTGTGTGCAGCACATGGGATATGGCGTCCTCCGTGGACCTGTTGGGGCGGTATGCAAATTGCAGGGGGTCCATGTTGATGGGGAGGGAGGAGCAGATGTAGCCCTTTACTAGCTTCTCAAAGCACTTCATGGCTATGGAGGTGAGAGCTACAAGGCAGTAGTCGTTGAGGCAAGCAGGCTTGGATTTTTTGGGTACAGGGATAATAGTGGACTTCTTCAGGCAGGTGGGGATGACAGCCTGTTCTAAGGACAGGTTAAATATGTCAGTGAATACTGGGGCCAGTTGGTCGGCACAGACTTTTAGGACGCGGCCGGGGATGCCGTCTGGACCTGCTGCCTTCCTGATATTCACTTTTTTAAAGGTCCGCCTCACCTCATGCTCTGTTACCCTGAACACTGCGCCTCCATCAGCAGCCGACCCCCCCCCCCCCATTGCCGAGGCTTGTGAGCTGGTGTTGTTATTACCAGCATCAAACCTCGCATAGAAGGTATTGAGGTCATTTGCTAAGGAGATGTCACTGTTCAGTTTGAGGGAGGCGCCTTTGTAGTCTGTCATCGTTTTGAGCCCCTGCCACATAGCTCTAGAGTCAGCTTGTTCAAACTGGAGTTCAATTTTATCCCTGTAGCGTCGTTTGGCCTCTGACACTGTCCTCCTTACGTTGTATCGCGCCACCTTGTGGTCATTCATGTTGCCTGCCTCTAGGCCGTCGTTGTATGCTTTGGTGCGCTCTCTCAGAGCTTCACGGACGGATTTGTCTACCCAGGGTTTTTGATTTGGGTAAACTTTCATTTTGGTAGTGGGGATTGTTTCTTTCACCCTAGTACAAACATAGTCCAGCACTGTCTCCGTGTAGACATTAATGTTATCTGTGTCGCGGAACACATTCCAGTCTGTGTGGTGAAACACTGACCGGATCGTCTCCTCTGACGTCACATCCCATTTCTGCACCTCTCGCGAGACTACGGGAGTACTTTTAATTCTCTGTCTGTACTTTGGTGAAAGAAAGATGGATGCGTGATCTGACTTACCAAAGCCACTATCAGAATGAGCCTTGTAGCCACCTTTAAATTGCGTGTAACAGTGATCTAGGATGTTACCGCCTCTGGTGTTGCAAGTCACATGCTGATAGAAGTCAGGCAATACCTTTCTCAGATTGGCGCTATTGAAATCTCCCAGAACTAAAATGGCGGCGTTAACATTCGCCACTTGGATTCTATTTACCTCGTCGTGTAGTCTGGAGAGCGCAACCTTGTTGCTGGCTTGCGGTGGAATATACACTCCGACCAGGACGATCGCCGTTAACTCCCTCGGGAGGAAGAAAGGACGACACTTGATGGTTATATATTCCAGTTCTGGGGAGCAGTGGTTGGATAATTCCTTCACATTAGTTGGATCGCTCCAATTTTTGTTAAACATGAAGGCAATACCTCCTCCACGTTGTTTACCGGACTCTGCTGATGTCCGATCCTTGCGATGGATAAAGAAGTGATCAGCCGGTTGAATTGCGTGGTCTGGGACGTCCGGCGTCAACCACGTCTCGGTGAAGCAGAGGACGTTGCAGTCCCTAACGTCTCTTTGATATTGAATCCTTGCTCGGATGTCATCCAGTTTATTGTCAATTGATTGTACATTGGCTAGCAATATACTGGGCAGTGGTGTACGGTGGCGTCTGGATCTCAGCCTGTTACGGATCCCAGCCCTCTTCCCTCGCCGTCTGGTTCCTCTGTTCCTGGGGTCTAGGAACAAAGGATCTGGTCCTGATCTCCGGAGAATTTCTTCAGGCCATTGATGCGGTTCGGAAAGCTGATCCAGTGAGTAATCCAGTTGGTAAGTTTCCCTTTGGGAAGTATTTTGACATGTACATGGGTACCTTAGTCGTATAGTGTATCTTGTTGACCAGGCCCATTGCAAGTTGCTGTACTCTGTCGTCTACTCTAAGCCATCCTAGGTTGTCAAAGTGGGCAGGGGTGAGGTGGGTTCTAGGAGTAAGGTCAAGCAGTAGTCTGACCAGTTTGTTTTGAGATCTGCCAGGTTATGACATTTATGCTTCTACCTAAAACCAGGTTATGTGAGTAGCTGGGATTGGTTCAGGTTCTGATATTGCTGTACAGGCCAAGATTTCACTGATCGCTTTAGTACTTAGACACATAGCACTATGTTGTATCCTCTCACCAGGCTCCAATGCAATGGGGCACATTTTCACATGATGTTGCTGTCAATGACGCATTATACAAAATGGTCATCAGTAGTGGCCACAGAAATAAACCCATATTCCATAATGGGACTTGAGTATACTGAATATTTGACCATACCAAATATCTCATATAAAAGGCCTTCTAGTAGGCCAGTTGACTAACTCACATAATTAGCATCATATAGCCACAATACTAACTAACAATGCTTTACTTTTTCTCTTTCCTTGGCATGTCTCCCAGGGGGCCCGGAATCACTACTTACTGGTCTGTTTAGTCCTATCTCATTCCTCATCTCTCCTGCTCCATCCCTCATCTGCTGACTGTGGTCATCCTGTCCTGGGTGTGTTTGGTCTCCTGCTCCACTCTTCTTCAGGCTCTGTGATCCTGCACCTTTTTAGGGTGGAGGATATCGGCAGCCATTGGACGTGGTTGGCTGCCTGAATTTAGCTTAAGTCTATTGCTCTTTTTGCCCAACAAAGTAACTGCAATTTTTTTGAGGACCAGCACCATGAAAGGACAAGACAATCTGAATGTGTGCACATAACCTCACCATGCTCACTGAGAACACCTGCACAATGAGGATTACAGTTGATCACAAATGATGTGCTTGTTTATGTGTTGTGCTTGTAGTAGTAGTGTTAGCTTGTGTGCTATTTGATTGTTATTATTTACACTGTTTCTAAACAACTCCTAACTGATCAGAAAAAGATACTGGAATATGTTGTTTCTTTACACATATGTTGGATTATGTAATTGGTTTGTCTTTTTTATTGGTTTGTCATGACAAACCAATTACATAATCCAACATATGTGTAAAGAAACAACATATTCCAGTTAACGGTATATTTTTTTAATGATTCGTTACGGCGAAATCAATACTTCCATTTGTATAAATTGCATTAAGCGGACCTTAGTATTGCTGCCTGGCTGAGGGGCTTGTTGCGGCTCATGTGCATGCGCACGCTCGGCCAATCAGAGCAACGCGGAAGGGCTTGTTGCTTACCGAAAGTATTCACACGGTTGGGGCTCCTTTTGCACAAATTACTGCATCAATACAGCTAAATATATACTTTTCCACGATATTCTAATTTATTGAGCTGCACCTGTACATCACTGTGCTCAGGAGGCAAAACGATGTCTAACATGCCTGCCATGTATCACAAACAGTACTGTATTTGCAAATCTGGTATGTCATAAATGTATAGATGTAGCAGTACTGTCTATCTGTATGTCATGTATCAAGTTTCAAGTTCAAGTTTCTTTAATAGTTGTCATACAGAAGTACAGAATACTTTTATACAAAATGCTTCTTTCTGTTACGCTCCAGAGACTGTGCTAGACAAAAGATAAGTGAAATAAAATAGTATAGCATGTAAAAAAAAAAATAGAAGTAAAAATAGAAGTCACGTACGTAGACACAGTGTAAGGGCCATATGAGTGTTTTGATTATGTCGGTAGCTTCTCCGATATATATATATATATATATATATATATATATATTTTGTAATTGTGTTTAGTTTAAGGCACAATTAGGCGCCGGTGTGTAGAGGCCAAGGCCAACTTTTTGGATTTGTATTGCTAGAATATTAGAATTAATTTTGTCTAGAATAGTGTCTTATTTATGTTTGAACACTAGAGGGCTCACCGCCTCCATTATAGCCAGCTGGAAGTCATGAGATTACTTGAATGTAATTCAAGCATATACCTTTAGGAGTTGAACATGAAGTAGTATTTTAACTTTGGGTGGAATAAAGTTTTAGAAACATTTGGGATGAATACACCTTTAAAGCTATTTGTGGGAATACACATACAAAAATAAAAACGAAAGAATGGAAAAACATGCAGAACTGATCGCTAATGCTGTCACGTCCCTGATGAAGATGAACAGGAGCACTTGGATTGGCAAGGTATTGTATTGGAGCGGACCCACGACATGATGAAGGATGACAGGATGGGTCAAGCGCAGATGACATTTCAATGGCAACCCCCCCAAAGGAATGCGTGTGTGCTGCCCATCTCACATGTGTTACAAATAAAGACTTCATAGTCCCATTTCATTCATTTATTCATTCAAACGATTTGGGGTTATAAGCTTTAAAAGGATTTGGGGAAGACACCATAACACAATTGGGTATTCGAACCTTTAAAACCATTTGGGTGGAATACACCTTTAAAATGATTCGGGAAGACACATTTGGGTATTAGAACCTTTAAAACCATTTGGGTGGAATACACCTTTAAAATTATTCGGGAAGACACATTTGGGTATTAGAACCTTTAAGACCATTTGGGTGGAATACACCTTTAAAATTATTCGGGAAGACACATTTGGGTATTAGAACCTTTAAAACCATTTGGGTGGAATACACCTTTAAAATGATTCGGGAAGACACATTTGGGTATTAGAACCTTTAAAACCATTTGGGTGGAATACACCTTTAAAATGATTCGGGAAGACACATTTGGGTATTAGAACCTTTAAGACCATTTGGGTGAAATACACCTTTAAAATGATTCGGGAAGATACATTTGGGTATTAGAACCTTTAAAACCATTTGGGTGGAATACACCTTTAAAATGATTCGGGAAGACACATTTTGGTATTAGAACCTTTAAAACCATTTGGGTGGAATACACCTTTAACTGTCCTGCTACTGTTGCATCACTGTGATGTACTGTCCTGCTAACCATTTGGGTGGAATACACCTTTAACTGTCCTGCGACTGTACACCTACTGTACTGCTACTGTACACACCTCCTGCACATTGTGATGGGGCTGTCCTGCTAACCATTTGGGTGGAATACACCTTTAACTGTCCTGCTACTGTTGCATCACTGTGATCCACTGTACTGCTACTGTATTATAACCTTTAAAACAATTTGGGTGGAATACACCTTTAAAATCATTCGATTTGGGTTATAACCTTTAACACTATTTGGGTGGAATATACCTTTAACTGTCCTGCAGCCATTTTACCACTGTCCACTGTACTGTACTGTACAGTCCTGCTACATCACTGTCCTGCTAACCATTTGGGTGGAATACACCTTTAACTGTCCTGCTACTGTTGCATCACTGTGATCCACTGTACTGCTACTGTATTATAACCTTTAAAACAATTTGGGTGGAAGACACCTTTAAAATCATTCGATTTGGGTTATAACCTTTAACACTATTTGGGTGGAATACACCTTTAACTGTCCTGCAGCCATTTTACCACTGTCCACTGTACTGTACAGTCCTGCTACATCACTGTCCTGCTAACCATTTGGGTGGAATACACCTTTAACTGTCCTGCTACTGTTGCATCACTGTGATCCACTGTACTGCTACTGTATTATAACCTTTAAAACAATTTGGGTGGAATACACCTTTAAAATCATTCGATTTGGGTTATAACCCTATTTGGGTGGAATACACCTTTAACTGTCCTGCAGCCATTGTACCACTGTCCACTGTACTGTACTGTACAGTCCTGCTACATCACTGTCCTGCTAACCATTTGGGTGGAATACACCTTTAACTGTCCTGCTACATCACTGTGATGTACTGTCCTGCTACATCACTGTAATGTACTGTCCTGCTACATCACTGTCCTGCTACATCACTGTGATGTACTGTCCTGCTACATCACTGTCCTGCTACATCACTGTCCTGCTACATCACTGTCCTGCTACATCACTGTCTTGCTACATCACTGTCCTGCTACATCACTGTGATGTACTGTCCTGCTACATCACTGTCCTGCTACATCACTGTGATGTACTGTCCTGCTACATCACTGTCCTGCTACATCACTGTCCTGCTACATCACTGTGATCCACTGTCCTGCTACTGTTGCATCACTGTCCTGCAGGACACAAAATGATTTAACTGCCTATCGCCCATCTCCTGTTTCCAAAATGCATTACAGACTGTTTGAAAAAGCTGTTTTGCTATGATAATTGGTAATGAAATATCAAAATAATGTTCAATAAGATGTACTTGTGTTTAATAAGTTGTTTTATTCAGAAGTTAACACAAATACATAATATTACCAGTACAGTACAGTATCTAGCACACTCTCAGGAGCAAAACAGAAAGAATCATTTTAAACTTGAACTATGTGACATGGCTTGAATCAACTGCTCCAGTGGAGTTGCTCAGTGGCCAATGGTGTCAACTGTGGTTGTACTGGGCAGCTCCCAGGTGTGAATGGAAAAGAACATCTGTGCTCAGCGAACCTACCCTGGGTAAATAAAGGTAGAAAAAAAATGTAAAAAAAAAAAAAAAAAAATTTTTTTTTTTATAGATTAATGCGTTAATTATATTATCGCGCGATACTAGTAACGGCCCAGCTCTAATATATACACACATACAGTATATACACACACACACACACTCAGTGTGGACAGTGAAGTCCCTTTGATTATTAGAAATGATGTGATCAATGCCATAGAAACCGCAAACCAGGCAACTCTGCAAAAGGACGTTTTTACAAAGTAGCCTATATATTATGTTCTAATTCACATACAGGCCAACCAGAAGTGCCATGCCTTATTTGAATCATCATTGACAAGGGTACAGGGGCAAATAATCTGTGCCCCCCTTCCAAACCGCTACAGTTTAAAATAAAAGAGAGAAATGTCTAGCCTTGTGGACAAAAGCTCATTTTCCTCATGGTTGCACACTGCTGCAGGCTGGCTAACGTGCCACAGGAGAATTCAGCCACTCATACGCCTCTGTTGCTCTCAGGTTTTTCTCAACTTTACAGGTAAGGCTTGGAGACACAACCGCTGAGTACAAACAGCTCTACGTGTCATGCGTACGCCCCAAAGGACGCACGTACACGTCCTGTCCATATCTGAAGCAGGTTGCTGCAGCACTGATGTGATATATGTGATGTGATTTATACTAACCACTAGATGGCGCCATGTACCAGGCTACATGGGCCACACCCCAAACACAGTCAGTATAACCCTTCTGCCCCCTTAGCGACTATTTTGTGTTTTTTGCCTATATGTATTTGTGTTTCTGTGTACAACGAAGGCTCTGTTGATTATTATGTCATGAAATTGGGTCAGATTGGTCAACTTTGATATATATTCAATATATAAAAGGATCATCATTAGAATACCTCTAAAAAAAAAGGTATACACTTTAGCATGGCAAAAACCTTGGTGTTTTTTTTCTTCCCATTAGGGTTAGGTTTAGGGTTAGGGTTAGGGTTACCCAGACAGAAAGATTAGGAGACGGCAAAATCTCATCCCTGTGCCCGTGCCCACCCCAACACTTGCTCAACAGTCCCTTAACCTAACCCTAACCCCAACCCTAACCCCAACCCTAAACCTAACCCTAACCCCAACCCTAACCCCAACCCTAACCCCAACCCTAACCCTAACCATAACCCTACAAACGGAAATCTTTGAAATCTTTGATAGATATGTTGAGTTAGGTTCATAGTGGTATTCATAAAAAAAGAATTGGAACGAAATATTACAAATTAAGTTTTTTATGACCTTGAATGTGATGCAATCTTTTCATGCACTAAGGTGACAACTCTGCAAAATCGTTAGGGGGCATAAGGGATAACTAGGAAGTAATGAGACACCTGTTTGATGCTGACCTGTATGCTACCTACTTGCTACCAGTACCTAAATAAAATGATATTGAAAGAACCCCAGTTTCTTCATTGCTAGAAAGAAACATTACCAGGAGTGTCATCACGAGTCGTCATGATGGAAAGTGTGAAGCCGCCGGACGCTGTGAATTGGACTGGTAATGTGGATTATGAGTGGCGTACCTTCAAACAGCGTTTCATGCTGTACCTGATGGCTGTTGGACTGGAGGCAAAGTCTGAAACAAGGAGGATTGCACTGCTTCGCGGGACAACAAGCTGTGGAAGTATACAACACGTTTGTGTTCGCCAACGCAGAAGACAAAGACATGTTTGCGGAGGTTGTCAAGAAGTTTGATGAACACTGTTCGCCGAAGAAGAATGAAACCTTTGAACGGTATGTGTTTCGCTCAAGAATGCAACAGCCTGCTGAAAGTTTTGATGTGTTCCTAACGGACTTAAAGCTAAAAGCTAGAACGTGTAACTTTAGAGATGTGCATGATTCTATGATCGGTGATCAGCTTGTGTTTGGCGTACAAGATTCAAAACTGAGGGAGAGGTTACTGCGGGAGACAGAGCTGAACATTGAATCTGCTGTGAGAATATGTCACGCGAGTGAATTAGCAATACAGCATGCCAGAACATTTGCGGGAGACGCTAAAGACGGAACAGCAGTCGCTATGGCCTCGAGGAAGACTTACAACAAAGGAGAAAGGCAGTACAATCAACAAAAGAAATCAGAGACTTTTCAATGTAAAAGATGTGGTATTCGTCATGCACCGAGACAATGCCCAGCATATGATCTCAACTCCTTCTATGCGAGGTTTGAGGCTGTGAATAACAACACCAGCCTACAAACCACGGCAATGGGGGGGGGGGGGGTCTGCTGATGGAGACTCAGTGTTCAGGGTAACAGAGCATGAGGTGAGACGGATCTTTAAAAAAGTGGATATCAGGAAGGCAGCAGGACCGGACGGCATCCCCGGCCGCGTCCTAAAAGTCTGTGCCGACCAACTGGCCCCGGTATTCACTGACATCTTCAACCTGTCCTTGGAACAGGCCGTCATCCCCACCTGTCTGAAGAAGTCCACCATCATCCCTGTACCCAAAAAATCTACGCCCGCTTGCCTCAACGACTACCGCCCTGTAGCCCTCACCTCCATAGCCATGAAGTGCTTTGAGAAGCTAGTGAAGGGCTACATCTGTTCCTCCCTCCCCATCAACCTGGACCCTCTGCAATTTGCATATCGCCCCAACAGGTCCACGGAGGACGCCATAGCCCATGTGCTGCACACAGCAGCATCACATCTGGACAAGAGGAAGGGGAACTATGTGAGAATGCTGTTCATCGACTACAGCTCAGCATTCAATACCATAGTCCCCTCCAAACTCATAGCCAAGCTCAGGGACCTGGGCTTGAACTATGACCTGTGCCAGTGGGTCCTGGACTTCCTGACGGGCAGACCCCAGGTGGTAAGAGCCGGCAACTGCACCTCCTCATCCATCACGCTCAACATAGGGGCCCCCCAGGGCTGTGTTCTGAGCCCCCTCCTCTACTCCCTGTACACACATGACTGCGTAGCACAGCGGAACAACAACACCATCATCAAATTTGCTGATGACACAGTAGTGGTGGGCCTGATCTCTGCCAACGACGAAAGGGCCTACCTGGAAGAGGTAGAGAACCTGTCACAGTGGTGTCAGGAGAACTGCCTCTCCCTGAACGTCAGCAAAACAAAAGAGATGATTGTGGACTTCAGGAGGTCGGGGGTCAAGGACTACAGCCCCCTCAGCATCGACGGGGCACCAGTTGAGAGAGTGAACAGTTTCAAGTACCTCGGAGCCCACATATCCGAGGACTTGACATGGACCACACACATTGACAGTGTTGTGAAGAAGGCACGACAACGCCTCTACTTCCTCAGGCGCCTAAGGAAGTTCCAAGTCAGTCAGAAGATCCTTAGGAACTTCTACTCATGTACAATAGAGAGCATCCTGACCGGCAACATCACCTCCTGGTTTGGGAATAGCACTGCACAAGACCGTAGCAGACTACAAAGAGTGACACGTTCAGCCGAACGCACAATTAGAGGGGGGCTTCCCACCCTCCAGAACATTTACAACAAGCGGTGCAAGGGGAAGGCTAAGAGAATTATTAAGGACTCGAGCCACCCGAACAACTGCCTCTTTGAACTGCTGCCGTCAGGCAAGCGATACCGGAGTCTTATGGCGAGCACAGAAAGACTCAGAAGGAGCTTCTATCCCCAGGCCATCAGGCTGCTAAACGAACAATAATCGCTAAACGAACAATAATCACTATGCAACAACCATCAAATGCACACAGCACACACACCCACACGCACACACTCACTCAAACAAACAACACACTGCAGCACCCACTCTCCACACTTTAGATCACACAAACACACTTACACTTTATATTTATTGATAAAGGATTTGCACTACAACTCGTACACCTACTGTGAATTGTACCTAAACTGCACCTCGTCCATTTATGCCTTGCACTATATAGTATTGTATATTAGTACACTGCACAGTATTGTATATTGTATGGTAACTACGTCTACGAACATTGTACATATGTCTAAACTGAACACTGTGACCTCTTTTTTTACTTCTAATTTTTACTATGTTTTTATTTCATACTTATCTTGTCATGCACAGTCTCTGGAGCGCAACAGTAAGAAGCATTTTGTACAAAAGTATTCTGTACTTCTGTATGACAACTATTAAAGAAACTTGAAACTTGATATGGAAACATTTGCCATAAGTGTCAAGGACAAAATCACTTTTCCAAGCAATGCTTTGCCAGGGGGGAACAAGGCAGAGGTGAACGTGTACACACAGTGGAGGAAAATTACCTGTGTGATTCCTTCTTTGTGGGCATGGTGACACAGGATGTGGACAAACAGACAAGAGTGAATAGAGTGGAGCAGGACAATTGGACCGAGCCATTGCATATAAATGGAGCTATAATTGCTTTCAAACTGGATACATGAGCAAAGGCTAACATGATAAATGAACTTCACCTCAGAAACATGAAGGTGAAGCCGCACATTCGTCCTAATCCCATTCCACTCAAGGCCTACAATGGACAGCCCATCCCCACAAGAGGAGTATGCAGACTGAAGGTGAGAGTTAAAGGCAAAGAGCATCACCTCATGTTTGTAATAGTTCCAGATGGACATGACTCACTGTTGGGAGATGAGGCATGTGAACAATTGGGTCTAGTCAAGATGATGTACAGCATCAAAACAAATGCACAGAACGACGTAGAGACAATAGTGGATCAGTATACAGATGTATTCCGAGGGTTTGGTGTTTGGTTACCATACACGTACAAGATCCAACTAAAAGAGGATGCACAGCCAGTCCATACATGCTCCCAGGCGGGTTCCAGCACCACTCAGAGAAGGTGAAGCAAGAGCTCGACCGAATGATGTCACTGGGGGTTATAAAGAGAGTGGAGGAGCCCACTGAGTGGGTGAATTCGATGGTGTGTGCCAAGAAGCCACATGGTGATATACGTCTGTGCATGGATCCAAAAGACCTAAATGCAAACATTAAAAGAGAGCATTATCAGATGCCAACAAGAGGAAATAACGAGTGAAATGGCCGGTGCTTCAGTAAATTGGATGCTTCACAGGGCTTTTGGCAGATCAAACTGCATGAAGACAGCACAAAGTACTGTACATTCAATACACCGTTTGGCCGCTACTCATTCCAGAGGATGCCTTTTGGAATATGCTCTGCTCCTGAAGTGTTCCACAGAACTATGGAGCACATACTGGAAGGTTTAGAAGGAGCACGGGCAGGGGCGGAGTTTCCTACAGGCGATATAGGCGGTTCCCTAGAGCGCCACCCAGAGGGGGGCGCCAAAATAAAAAAAATAAAAAAAATTTTTATTTAATTTTTATTTTTATTAAAAATTTAAATGTTTAATTTTTTTTTGCTCGGCTCAGTTTTGGCGCCCTCCTCTATATCTGCAACCATTATTTGTACATAAAAACAATTCTAACATAAGGGAAAATGAGCCAAAAATCTAAAACGGTCGGTCGGTCTGAGCCTCAGATTCAGATTCAGATTCCTTTATTGAGCCATTTGTGTAAAAACACATTGGTAATTGTTGCAGCAATACAGTGTATGCATTTTCTTTTCTTTTTTCACAGTAAACGACAACACCAACACAGACACAGGACAAGAAACAGTGCAGTGGAGGATTAATCAATAAAATACATATATATATATATATATTTAAAGTGAAGAGTGCAGAGTTCCAGTAAGGACTAGTGCAGTGCAGTCAGTGTCATTGTGCCAGTGTCACTTGGGGGCAGAGGGGGGGGGGGGGGGGGGGGGGGGGGCCTGAGGCATTGATCAGCCTGGCGGCAGATGGGGAAAAAGCTCAGTCTGTGACGAGCTTTCACAGCCTTTGGGATCCTCAGCCTTCTCCCAGAGGGGAGCAGGGTGAAGAGGCTGTGACCGGGGTGGGATGGGTCGGCCATGATCTTCCTCGCCCTCTTCAGCGCCCTGGAGTCGTGCATGGACCTGAGGGAAGGCAGGGGACAGCCGATCACCCTCTCTGCGGAGCGAATCACCCGCTGCAGCTTGGCGAGATCTTTTGCCGCTGCAGCGGGGAACCAGGAGATGATGGAGTGGGTGAGGATGGACTCAATGATGGCTGTGTAGAATTGGGCCATCATGGTCCTCGGCAGTTTATATTTGTTTAACTGCTGGAGGAAGAACATCCTCCCCTGGGCCTTCTTGAGCAGGCCTGTGATGTTGAGCTCCCACTTCAAATCCCGGGAGATGGTCATGCCGAGGAGTGCCTCCCAGTATGATGGGAGGGGGCAAGGCTGCTTTCTTCCTGAAGTCCACTACCATCTCCACTGTTTTTTGAGCATTGAGCTACAGGTTGTTGCAGCTGCACCAGCTCTGCAGCCTCTCGATCTCCCTCCTATAGGCCGACTCGTCTCGAGATGAGACCCACCAGGGTGGTGTCGTCAGCGAATTTCAGCCTGTTGGACAGGAAGTCTGTAATCCACCTGCGAGTGGAGGCCGGCACCTGCAGCAGGGATAGCTGGTGCTCCAGGATGGGTGGAAGGATGGTGTTGAAGGCCGAGCTGAAGTCCACATACAAGAGCTTTAGGTGTTCACAGTCAGAACATGCTAGAGCGCTGTGCATTGATGGGTATCGGTCAAGTGTTTATAGAATTGAGCGTTGAGGAAAGAAAGACTAACGTTAGAGAACTATGAAGAGGCAAAAGCCATCCGGCCATCCAGTATAAAAAGAGAAGAAAAGAAGAAGACGAGAAACGTGCCAAGGTGAAAGGTATGCAATTTTGTACAACTTCCAAGACCTGCCACACCAAGAGCTGATGAAGCAAGCAGAGGCACTTGTACACACCTTAAACCATGGAGGGCAATCTGATTTGGATGGGAAGGAGCTGGCTTAGGAGTTGGACAATTTGATGTGATTGATGACTTTGCAGCGAGGAAGGCCAGAAGGATTGCACTGTAAATGGAAACCAGTAGGAGCTACAGGCTAACCTTGAAATGTGATGATAGGGAGTTGAATGTAAATAGTTCTTTAGACAAAGTGAATTTGTAATTATTATTTATTTGTTTGTTTATTTAGCATATTATATTTTGATTATATGTGTAACATATTTTACAATACATAATTTTCTTTTAAAGCAAATTTGCACATTATTTTATTGTTTGTTATTGTTATTATTATTATTGATTGTTAGCTAAGTTGTTTATTTGTTTGAATTCTTTAGTGTGCACTTTACATTTATTCTTAGCTCTTGTTCTTGCTTGTAAAAAATAAAGGTGCAGTACTTTACTGTATAACTGTTAACCCTTTCACTGCCACACGACGGAGGGTTAACCCTTTACTATCACACAACCGGTGGTTGTGAAAGGGTTAACCTTCTGTGTATTGTCGCAGTGAAAAGGGTTAGCCGGTTGGTAGCGCGGCGATGTTTTGATTTGGGGGGGGGGGGGGGGGGTGGGGTAGGCGCAGTGGTGAATATCGCCTAGGGCGCCAAATGTGCTAGGTCCGCCCCTGAGCACGGGTGTATGTGGATGATGTAGTGGTGTGGGGATCCACACTGGAGCAGCACAATGAGAGACTCATCAAAGTGTTGCAAAACGTCCAAAAGCATGGACTAAAGCTCAACAGAGCAAAATGCCAGTTTGGTGTGAGAGAAATCACCTTTCTGGGAGACAAGCTTTCGAGTGCAGGTATCGGGCCTGACATTGACCACAAGCCGTTGATCTCCATCATAAAGAAAAATCTCAGTGAGATGTCACCACGCATACAAAGACTGATGATGAAGCTGCAATGATATGATTTCGAGCTGATATACACACCAGGTAAACACATTGTGATGGCTGATGCTCTGTCCAGGGCGACGACACAGAGTGACACACCAGTGAGCTCTACAGAGATTGATGTTGAGTTGCATGTGAACTTGATTGCAAAATCACTACCTGTGTCAGACAGAAAATCTAAGCGGATTTCAGCAGAAATGGAAAAGGACCCACTACTACAGAGGGTAATGACTAATCTGAAAGAGAGCTGGCCTAAAGGACTGTCAACAATATTACAACATCCGAGCAGAGCTGAGTGTGATAAATGGACTGTTACTCAGAAAGAACACAATTGTCATTCCTCAGTCACTGAGACAAGAGATGTTGAAAAGACTTCACGAGGGGCACCTCGGAATGGAAAAATTTAGAGAAGAGCCAGAACAGCAATATATTGGCCAGGCATCAACACAGACATTGACAAGATGGTCTCGAGCTGTGAAACCTGTCTGAAACACCATACAAAGCAGCAGAAAGAGCCCATGGTAACTGCAGACCTACCTAAGGTGCCTTAATGGCAGAAAGTGGGAACTGACTTGTTCCACCTGGATGGAAAGAATTATCTACTGGCCATAGACTATTTTTCTAACTATCCAGAGATAGCACTGCTTTCCAGCATGACAGCTACTTGTGTAATTATTACACATATGAAATCTATCTTTGCGAGACATGGAATTTGCCAGGTTCTCGTTTCTGACAACGGACCAGCTTACAACTGTAAGGAGTTCCAGAACTTTGCAGAAGAATATGATTTCCAGCATGTAACCTCAAGTCCCCTGCATGCCCAATTCAATGCTAAAGCAGAAAAAGGTGTGGACATAGTAAAGAGGCTGCTCCAGAAAGCAAAAGGGAGTGGTTCTGATCCATATCTAGCTCTACTGAGTTACAGAGCATCACCACTAGAACATGGACTGTCTCCTGCTGAGCTTCTGATGGGACGGAGGCTACGAACCACACTTGCTTACACTGGAAAACAGAAGAAGAATAACATTGTGAGACAGAAACAAAAGTGTCTTCAAAGCAGACAGAAAACAAACTATGACAAAGTCTCAAAAAGTTTAGTACCACTGTCACAGTGTGACACAGTGAAACTTCAAGATTCTAGATACTGGAACAAGAAAGCCACAGTTCTGGAGGAAGTGGGTCCTAGATCCTACACCGTCAGAACAGAAGAGGGTCAAGTCCTAAGAAGGAATCGACGAAGCTTGTTAAAAACACCAGAGACACTTGGACAGCTGAGCTGACAAACTTGCCACCATCAGCTGACCAGACACCTTCAACACCGGTACTGAGAAGATCTACACGTCAGTCTAAACCACCTGACAGACTTCAGTATTTGTTAAGAACAGCGCAGAGCTCTATCCTTTTGCATAAAAAAAAATTTAAAAGAAAAAGGAAAATAATTATAAAGCATGATATATATATGACGTTAATTTGTGGTATGCATGTTAAAAAAGAATTGTATTTGGAAATAGCAACAGTAGAAACAAAACTAAAAGGTGACTGTGTTTTGAGTCAACAGAAATGTTTACATTTATTGTTGTATGGTTAGCATCTAAAGAAAGGCGGATATGTGATATGGCTGTTTGACTGTGCGAGCGATCAGGAACTAAGAGAACCGATTCTCAGCTTGCGGCACCAGCGTGCATACGTACACATACTATTGATAATCTAGCGTTTATTTGAAAACGATTCATAAATAGGCCGAAAAATGACAACGTTCTAGAATATTACAGTACAGGGCGTTTATCACAGAATCTTTTTTCCCCCCTTGAAAACGAGGGCTTTTCAAAATGCTATAAAACGGAAATGAACCGATAAAAAAACAATCCGCTTCGACAACGTTGACTAGAAAATGAGTCATTGATAAGCGACGGGCAGATTAGACACATAGCCATAATTTAAAACATAGATTAGGCGATATTAACGTTAACATTTAAGGCGAGACACTGCAGGTGAATAGTCAAATATAATTTTTTTGTTGATTTTGAGATTTTGTTATATTTTGCTTCCTAAACATGTCTTCTATGAAACTAGTGACAATAAAACGTCAATAACACACATTTAGTTGTTTATTTTACATCATTTTGCCTTATTGCATCCGTAAATGTGCACATATTTAATGGGGAAGTGCCTCATTTGCATATATAAACATAAATTTCAGAAAACTTGCAATATATTTTTTCTTAGTTTATATGTACATAACAAATTGGGAAAGTTTCATAGTGATATCTATTCAAATATCTTTTGCCTATTAGGGGGTACTACACTGTACTACACTGTTTGTAGCCTGTGTGTAGTTCTGTTCAGTTCAATAACATCATTATTATTATTATTCAGTTATCAGGCATGTGTTTAGGTTGTCTATTACTAATGGTTTGATTAGGTATTGTGTTTGTAAATATCTGTTTAAAAAAAAAAAAGTATGGCATTTTACAATACAGAACTTTGAAGGCGTTTTCCCAAAAATGAGTTTTAAGAGTTTTTCCTCATACTCTGAGCCAGAAATCTCCACTTCAGTAGCACTCACATACACCAAACCTTCCAGTTCTATTCATATCTATGTTCTGAAGGTATTTACAGAAGGGTTTGTTGATATCGCATTCATACCCTGATTTATATCACATTTTATTCCTAAAAACATGGCGAAATATGGAATTTTACCATAAAAATTGACTGAATGGAGTATTTTCTGATTTATGGAGTGATAAAAAGAGATATCCAAAATCCCCTCTGTAATAACCTTTGGCTCTAATATGTCAACAAAATGAAACTATAATTTTGAAAATGGCTTTATCCAATGTTCAGATTTCTGTCCTGGAATTATATGCAAATTAGTGCATATTTAAGTAGATCATGCCTCATTTGCATATTTAAACATACAATTTCAGAAAACTTGTAATACAAAAAAGTCTTGTCTTAATATAAGTAATCAACTGGGGAAGTTTCATTGTGATATCTATTAGTTAATTTCTTTACCCTATTCACCTGCAGTGTCTCCCCTTAAGTGGATGGTGGGCATTCAAGCACTAAATGTGCGCCCCCTGCTGGGCACTGAAAGTGTTAAAGGGTATACAACAATACGTAAAGATAGATGAAGTGAAAGGGTTAAGAGTAGGGATGTCCGATATTATCGGCCGACCGATATTATCGGCCGATATCGGCAGTAAAATGTGATATCGGAAAATATCGGTATCGGTTTAAAAACAAAAAAATACAATAACAATATTTGTTATATATATATCCAGTGAAATTATTAGTTACCTGAAATTATTCAGTTTTTTGGATGGGGAAACCCTGCATATATCGGTATCGGTTGATATCGGTATCGGAAATTAAGAGTTGGACAATATCGGAATATCGGTATCGGTAAAAAAGCCAATATCGAGCATCCCTAGTTAAGAGTTATACAGTAAAGTACTGCACCTTTATTTTTTACAAGCAAGAACAAGAGCTAAGAATAAATGTAAAGTGCACACTAAAGAATTAAAACAAATAAACTACATTTCTTAATTTTCTTTGAAAGCAAATTTGCACATTATTTTATTTGTTATTGATATTATTGTGTGTTAGCTAAGTTAAGTGCACACTAAAGAATTAAAACAAACAACTTAGCTAACAATCAATAATAATAATAATAATAACAATAACAAACAATAAAATAACATGCACATGCACATTTGCTTTAACACATTGAGGGCCATTTGGATCCATCTAACATCACTCTAGACGGCCATCATTTCTAAACAGACTTGCATAGTCCGTGAGGCTGTTTGTAGAGATAAATCTATACTTTATAGTATTGCTATCTGTCCATTCTCATTGTCAATGGACACCATAAACCGTCCCTTCAAAATGGCTTAAAGAAATAATTTTTTCATCAATACGTTCTCATTTTAGAGCACCTTGAATATCAGCGTTATATGGGATTTGGGCTAGTATATTTCCTGGATGGCGAGATACAGGGCGCTAAGCTACTAACGTTAATTCCAATGGAATTTCGGCTATAGAGAAGCTACAGTTAAAAATCAAACTGCATATGATCGGTATGATGGTCCACCATGAATGCATGAAAGGGGGGGGGGGGGGGGGACGTTGTTTCTGATTATTGATTACCAATAACCGCTTACCAATGATTTCTCAGTTATCGATCGCCAACTGGTAGATCGATATGTCCATTGGCTGATCATATATTCCTTTACTGCACACTGAAATTTGCGTCCTAAAATGTATTCCGTGCTACATGCTATAGGCATAGCTTCAGGTTAGCAGAAAACTACATTGGAGATCCAGAAAAAACAAGACAACTTCTGCCACAGGGAACACTGCATTATCGAGATAGCGCCCCTAAGAGGATCTGGCCGGTAATACACTTTTTCGAATTCAAAGAGTAGGGTACTTCTGCAGTGCTGCTCGGTGACATTGAGTAGGTTATTAAAATGGAATAAAAGCCAAAACAACCTTGCCACGGACATGTCCGTGGATGGCCCTCTAGCGGTGGATCCGAAACACGGACATCTCCGTGGTTGGCCGGGAAACGGTTAAAAGAAAATGATGTATTGTAAACTTTGTCTAAAGAACTATTTACATTCCACTCCCTATAATCACCTATCAATCACATCATCATATGAAATCTGAATACCAACCTCATGGTTAATACTGATTACAGCCAGACCACTGAGGCGTTCTTGAGCCATGGTTGACCTCAGGTATGTTTTCAAGAGTTTTAATTTGGGGCCGGGTAGCGCAGCGGACTAAGCGTCTGTCTACCACCACAGACACTGGTATCGAATCCAGCTGTCAGCGGTGCTTCCGGCTTGGCCGGTCGTCATAGTGACACAATTGGCAGTGTCAGCGGGAGGGAAGCCAGTGGGAGGTAATCTGGTCGGTGTAAACAGCGATTCCTACAGGCGCCTGCACAGCAAGGAAGGGATCTGGGTGAGGTAGTGTGCCCTCCCACGCGTTACACTCACCCAATGAGAGTCTTCGCTGCCAGGTGAAAAGAGGCTGCTGGCTGTCTCCTATGTATCGGAGGAAGCATGTGATAGACTTCAGGGCTCCCTAGACCGACAAGTAGGGGGCAAATGCACGCAGCGACCAGGAAGGGGAGGGGGGAATTGGCATAACGACTAAATTGGGATGGGAGGAAAATACAAGAAAAATAGGAGGAGAAAAAGTGGATAAAAAAAAAAAATTTATTCGGAAAAACTCCTCTCGGCTGAAGCTACTGTTACTGGTAGCGTTGCACTGATCCGCAGAGCAATACACAAGTTGGGATATATTTCTGTGAGTTGCTTTGTGTGTATGAATTTCAACAACTCAAGAGTTGTCATGCTCTTTGATGGCAAGACGCAAGTCAGGTACATTTTCCAACTCCTGAGCCAGCTCCTTCCTATCCAAATCAGATTGCCCTCCATGGTTTAAGGCGAGACACTGCAGGTGAATAGTCAAATATACTTTTTTGGTAGATTTTGAGATTTTGTTATATTTTGCTTCCTAAACATGTCTTCTATGAAACTAGTGACAATAAAACGTCAATAACACACATTTAGTTGTTTATTTTACATCATTTTGCCTTATTGCATCCATAAATATGCACATATTTAATGGGGAAGTGCCTCATTTGCATATATAAACATAAATTTCTGAAAACTTGCATTAGTTTATATGTACATAACAAATTGGGAAAGTTTCATAGTGATATCTATTCAAATATGGTTTGCCTATTAGGGGGTACTACACTGTACTACACTGTTTGTAGCCTGTGTGTAGTTCTGTTCAGTTCAATAACATCATTATTATTATTATTCAGTTATCAAACATGTGTTTAGGTTGTCTATTACTAATGGTTTGATTAGGTATTGTGTTTGTAAATAACTGTTTAAAAAAAAAAAAGTATGGCATTTTACAATACAGAACTTTGAAGGCGTTTTCCCAAAAATTAGTTTTAAGAGTTTTTCCTCATACTCTGAGCCAGAAATCTCCACTTCAGTAGCACTCACATACACCAAACCTTCCAGTTCTATTCATATCTATGTTCTGAAGGTATTTACAGAAGGGTTTGTTGATATCGCATTCATACCCTGATTTATATCACATTTTATTCCTAAAAACATGGCGAAATATGGAATTTTACCATACAATTTTTTTCTGATTTATGGAGTGATAAAAAGAGATATCCAAAATCCCCTCTGTAATAACCTTTGGCTCTAATATGTCAACAAAATGAAACTATAATTTTGAAAATGGCTTTATCCAATGTTCAGATTTCTGTCCTGGAATTATATGCAAATTAGTGCATATTTAAGTAGATCATGCCTCATTTGCATATTTAAACATACAATTTCAGAAAACTTGTAATACAAAAAAGTCTTGTCTTAATATAAGTAATCAACTGGGGAAGTTTCATTGTGATATCTATTAGTAAAAAAAAATTACCCTATTCACCTGCAGTGTCTCCCCTTAAGGTGTGTACAAGTGCCTCTGCTTGCTTCATCAGCTCTTGGTGTGGCAGGTCTTGGAAGTTGTACAAAATTGCACCTTTCACCTTGGCATGTTTCTCTTCTTCTTTTCTTCTTTTTACACTGCGACCCGGATGGCTTTTGTCTCTTCATAGTTCTCTAACATTAGACTTTCTTTCCTCGACGCTCAATTCTATAAACACTTGACCGATACCCATCAATGCACAGCGCTCTAGGATGTTCTGACTGTGAACACCTAAAGCTGAGGCTCAGATTGACTGACCGTTTTAGATTTTTGGCTCATTTCCCCTTATGTTAGAATTTATTTTAATGTAAAAATAATGTTTGCAGATATAGAGGGGGTGCCAAAACTGTGCCAAGTAAAATAAAACATTTTTTAATTAATTTTATTATTGGGATACCGCCTATAGGAAGCTGTAGGAAGCTCCGCCCCTGAGGGTGTGCAGTGTTTATTAAAGAAGGCATAAACTATAGAAGGTTAGGAACAATACAATAACTGGAAGTAATGGTTATTGAAGTATGGAATAAGAAAGAGAGTTGGAAGATAATACATTTGTATAACCCATGCAAAAGGTTAGAGAAAATAAAACTAGAAACAATATAGAAAAATTGGAGAGGTAATGTTGTTTGGTGTGGAGACTTCAATGCACACAGCACAAATTATGGGGTGAACAAGAAGATGTAAATGGGGAAGTATTAGAAGAGATAATGGATGAAAAGTAATTGGTTTAAATGATGGGTCAGGCACAAGGGTGAATCTGATAAAGGGTAGAGTCAGTAATAGACCTCACTTTGGTAACACAATCTATGGTTGGAAATACTAATTGGGAAGTGCATAAAGAAAGTACTATAGGTAGTAATCATTACCCAATATTCATTAGTATAGGAAGGGCAGAAAGGGAAATAGAACAGGATGAGAGAGAGGGGAGGTGGAAGTTTGAAGGGGCAGATTGGGACAACTACAGAAGGTTAACTGGTGAGAAATTAAGGGAAATAAATGTAGACCAGGATATTAATGGCCTCAATACAGATTGATTGATTGATTGATTGATTGAAAACTTTATTAACAGATTGCAGAATGGGTACTATACAGTACAGCTCAATACATACAATTGTTAAGGGGATGCAGACCAGAGAAAGACTTTCGTCTTGTTTACATCAGGGTCCCCCATTTTCAATTCATCGTATTGTACTACAGAAATAGTAGAAGCAGGGACAAAATCGATACCAAAAGTTAAAAATAGTAATGGGAAAAAGATAGTTCCATGGTGGACGCTAGAATGCACTGAGGCAATTAAAAATAGGAATAAGGCTTTTAAAATATTAAAGAAAACATACATTTCAGAATGTAATCTAATGTAATCTTTTATCGAATATAAAAGAAAGCAGGCAATAGTTAGGAATGTAATAAAGAAAGTGAAAAAATAATGTTGGAGGAGGTTCTGTGAGTCAATAGGCAGGACTACGCTGCTAGACAGAGTGTGGGAGGGTTCGAAATTAAGGGGGGCATGGGGCAAAATGCCCTCGACAATTTACCAAATGCCCTCGGAAATCAGTTAAGGGGGGCAAGAAAAGCCCCAGACAGTTTACTAATTATATATATGCTCTACAGTGCGAGCATTTCACTCGTATTTGCCCCTAATAATATGTGTGTACGAACCGGAACAAACAGCTCCACTGTTAATAGTTCAGAAACTACAAGTCCCACTGTTATGTGTGTCATGTGCCTGATCAGGCGTTCCTAGTGTGATGTGTCATGTCTAGATGTAGTCCTCTGTCATAGTGTGTAGTCCCCATTGTTTTTCCCCCAGGTGTATCCAATTACCATTAACCCAGGTCTGTGTCGTCTCGTCATCCCCTTGTGTATAAGTATTATGTCATCCCTTCCGTCTGGTGCTGATCCTGTCTGTATAGTTCTGTGTTTGTCTGTTTATTATTTGATGTTCATTTTGATTACAAAACCATGGTAATTATACATTAAATATTCTTTATTTAGATACTTTGGCTACCGTCTCTTTATTATGTAACATTGACCAGATAACGAGCCTTCCTGTAGTCAAAGGTTACGTAATACCCACATTCCACAAGGCGCATAAAAGTTCAATCACAGTAGTTTCCTGCGGTGACACGGCTGGTTTCATGCGAGTGAAAGGAAATGAGAACACAGTATGCGCTGGAAAACAAAGTCACGGTACCGGCATAAGCAAGTTATACATTCAGAATGCAGCCAGCCATGAAGCCCATTCATTTTTATTTTGAGCAAAAGAGAGACGAGGAGAAAGAGGAATCCGGCGAGGCAGCTAATGTTACTGAGGGAAGATCTCGTGAACTCGAGACTAGACTGATGAGTCAATTTGGTTATTAGACACACAGACCCATTGATACTAACCTGTATTACTATAAAACCATGCTAAACACAGAAAAAAGGCATTTATAATGCATGTCCCCTTTAAATCAACTTTCCAGCCCCATGTCAACTGTCAAATGATGTCAACTGTCAACCTGAATTAACATTCAGTATTCAATATGGTCTGATATTAACATTCAGTATTCAATATTGTCTGATTCAATATTAACATTCAGTATTCAAGTAGAACAGCTAGCTAGCCGTTGTGGACACTCACCTTTCCACAGCAAAACGGTAGGCAAGGCACCTTGGTTGAGAAATGCAGGTTTCAGTCTATGTTGTAGAATAGACAGTCTATCTATCCTGTCTCAAGATGCACAATGAGATCTTCTTCTTCTTCTTCTTCTTCTTGTGAATTTCCGGCAGTGTAAACGCAACATGGCGTATTACTGCCCTCCTCAGTTCTAAAGGAAGCTAATCCTTCTTCTTCTTCTTTCCCGCAGGCGTATTACTGCCCTCCTCAGTTCTTATACTACGCTAGTGATGTGCCATAGTTAGTCCTCTGGTAAACCAACTTTAGATTGTTTACCCTCTTCTTCTTCTCATCTTCAAAACACACTATCTGCTTCTTCTCTGCTCCTCTTGCCTGTCCAATACTAATACATTAACGCTATATCCTCTGGTACAACTCTGAAGCATGCAGAAATGTCAGCACTGCCTCTGTGATCAGCTGGTGGTTCTCATTATCCATGCCAAAGAAAGATTTAAGAGAGAAGGAAGAGACTCCCAACTCTACCAGACTTTTATAGAAGATTTCCCTCTCTACCTTTCACATTTTAGGAAGACATGCGCGACAGTTTCAGTCTCTCCACATTCACACCCCCCATCTGGATGTTTTCCCCACAATGCACAAGGTACTGTTCAACCCACAGTGTCCCAGCCTCAATCTACACATCTTCACCCTATCACTCCTCGACCCATATCCATCCACCTTGATTTTGACCCGAGGCTGCAGAGAGAAATAGTGCCTTCCCTTGGTCCCCCTTTCCCACTCAGCCTGCCACTCAGCCTCAACTCCTTTCTTTATCTTCTCTCTGAGTTCTACCCTTCCCAGGCTCTGTTTGGCAAGGGAGTCAGCCATCTCATTTCCCGCAATCCCAGCGTGCCCCGGGACCCAACAAAACTCCACTGACCAGCCTGCCTTCGCAATCCTATATAAAACCAACATTATTTCCTGAATGAGATCAGGGCGAGCTTTAGACCCACCTGCACTCAGAGCCATCAGTGCAGCAGCCGAGTCAGAGCATATAATCACCTGGCTTGGTCTCACTTCCTCCACCCACCACAATGCCCAGAGGATGGCAAGCAACTCTGTCACAAATACAGAGCTGCCATCAGATATTCTTTGTCCCTTACCGATCCCTAACCGAGGCACACACCACCCAAAGCCTGCCCTCCCACTTTCAGGATCCACAGAGCCATCAGTGAAAACCTCCAGAGACCCTGATTCCAGAAGGAACCTCTCTATTTCTCCCACAATCTCGCCCTTATCATCCTCCATCAAGAACCTAAATTCAATGACTAGATCAGGCACTAGCCAAAAAATGACAGCCAACGAGTGTGCTCCGCAACCCCCCCCTGATGCAATCTCAACTTCCTGGCCCACTGATCAATACTGGCCAAAAAAGGATTATACTTATCCCCATCTCCTGAAAGTAAACACCTAGCTGGGAAGGACAGACTTGTCCCACCCAATTTTGCTCAGTACTGTAGCCCTAACTTTACTCTCCTCAGGTTTAAGGGCAACTCCCCCATTTCCACCAATAGTGCTGAAACTGGGGTGGTCTTAAAAGCTCCACAGCAGATTCTCAGAGCCTTGCATTGAAGCACATCCAGCTTTCGTAAATTAGACTTGGCCGCAGAGCCGTACACATAACAGCCATAATCAATTACTGACCTGATCATCGCCTGATATATCATGCACGTGGTCTCTCTATCCGCTCCCCACCCACTCCCAGCCAAACTTCTCAGCACATTCACTATTCTTTCACACTTTGCCAGGGTTTTCTCTATATGAACAGCCCAATTCAGTCTTTCATCGAACCAAATTCCCAAAAATGTAAACACCTTCACTCTCTCTAAGGGAGATCCATACATAACCAGCCTTCCCCTAGGCACCTTCTTTCTAAAACCAAAAATCATATAATTAGACTTAGAGGCAGAGATTTTAAAACCCCACTTGTCTCCCCATTCCTCTACATCCCCCAGAGCTCTTTGTACCTGCTTTAAACAATACCCAACATTCTTCCCTCTTTTCCATATGGCCCCATCGTCTGCAAATAAAGACAACCCAAACCCAGGTGCCAGGATAACAGCCTCTCCCTGAACGTCAGCAAAACAAAGGAGATGATTGTGGACTTCAGGAGGTCGGGGGTCAAGGACTACAGCCCCCTCAGCATCGACGGGGCACCGGTTGAGAGAGTCAACAGCTTTAAGTACCTCGGAGCCTACATATCCGAGGACTTGACATGGACCACACACATTGACAGTGTTGTGAAGAAGGCACGACAACGCCTCTACTTCCTCAGGCGCCTAAGGAAGTTCCAAGTCAGTCAGAAGATCCTTAAGAACTTCTACTCATGTACAATAGAGAGCATCTTGACTGGCAACATCACCTCCTGGTTTGGGAATAGCACTGCACAAGACCGAAGCAGACTACAAAGAGTGACACGTTCAGCCGAACGCACAACTGGAGGGGGGCTCCCTACCCTCCAGAACATTTACAACAAGCGTTGCAAGGGCAAGGCTAAGAGAATCATTAAAGACTCCAGTCACCCGAACAACTGCCTCTTTGAACTGCTGCGGTCAGGCAAGCGATACCGGAGTCTCAAGGCGAGCACAGAAAGACTCAGAAGAAGCTTCTATCCCCAGGCCATCAGACTGCTAAACGAACAATGAACACTACACAACAACAACCACCAAACGCACATAGCACACACATCCACACGCACACACTCACTTTAAACAGACACACTGTAGCACCCACTCCACACACTTTATAGCACACACCCACTTTAAACAAACACACTGTAGCACCCACTCCCCACACTTTATATTTATTGATGAAGGATTGCACTACAACACGTACACCTTACTGTAAATTGTACCTAAATTGTACCTCATCCCATTTCTGCTTTGCACTATATAGTACTGTACATTAGTACACTGCATAGTATTGTATATTATATGGTAACTCAGAACATTGTACATTATGTCTATACCGAACACTGTGACCTCATTTTCTTCTTCTAAATTACATGCTATACTATGTTATTTGATACTATCTTGTCTAGCACAGTCTCTGGAGCGTAACAGTAAGAAGCATTTTGTATGAAAGTATTCTGTACTTCTGTATGACAACTATTAAAGAAACTTGAAACTCTTCCAATTCGCCCAAAAATGTCATTAATCATAACATCGAAGAGGACCGGACTAATCACGCTTCCTTGCGGGGTGCCATTTTCTATTTTTACAGTTTTTGAGGTTTGCCCCCCCACACGTACTTGGATCGTCCTGTCTAATAGAAAATCCTTTATCCAATTAAACAATCTCCCTCTAACTCCTAACTCATACAATTTCAAAAGCAACCCCTATTTCCACAAAGAGTCATACGCCTTCTCAATATCCAAAAATAGACTTATCACTACTTCCTTATTGTCAAAAGCCAGTCTAATGTCCTGGTCTAGAACCGCTACTGATTCCATTGTAGACCTGCCATTTCTAAACCCATTCTGATACCCAACATAAAGATCCTTACTTTCTAAAAAATAAACTAATCTATTAGTAATCATCCTAGAGAACTGTTGAATATATATAGACCACAAATGTGCTAGAATGTTCTATTATGACATCATACTGTGCCATCACAAATGGCCGTGCCGCGACTCAGCGTGTTATGTGGTTCGCCACTGGGGCACCCTGAACCTTCGTTTTTAATAAAAAAATCAAAATCTTAATAATTTTATTTTTGTTTTATACATTTTTTCTTTTTTATATCCTCAAACTAAATCCTCAATTTGAATAAAGTGATTCAAACTTCGTCAGGGTTTTTCAAACGGACGTTCGAACCTTCGTTTTTAATTAAAAAAAATGTATTAAAAAGATTATTCAAATTTCTTTTTTATACATTTAAAAAAAAATTTATCCTCAAACTAAATCCTCAATTTGAATAAAGTGATTAATCTGATTAAATTAGTCTTTTTTCTTTTATTAAATCAACTTTCCAGCCCCTGTCAACTGTCAAAAGATGTCAACTGTCAACCTGAATTAACATTCAGTATTCAATATTGTCTGATTCAATATTAACATTCAGTATTCAAGTAGAACAGCTAGCTAGCCGTTGGGGACACTCACCTTTCCACAGCAAAACGGTAGGCAAGGCACCTTGGTTGAGAAATGCAGGCTTCAATCTATGTTGTTTAGTAACTTTAGTCTATCTGTTCAGTACTGTTCAGTCCTGGTTCAAGATGCACAATGAGATCTTCTGAGAGAATTGTTGAATAGATACACAAATGTTCTAGAATGTTTGATTATGACATCATACTGTGACATCACAAATGTTCTAGAATGTTCTATTATGACATCATACTGTGACATCACAACGGAACATGTTTGAGTCCATTTGAATAATATAAATGATGTTTGGTAAGGTTGTCCCCGAAGCCTGTTTTTGGGATTCAAACTTCGTCAGGGTTCTTCGAACGGACGTTCGAACCTTAGTTTTATTTTTTTAAGATTTTTTTTTAGCGTTTATCGTTTTTAATTACTGGGCAGTCCAGTAGAGAGATAGAGAGAGGAGGAACGGGAGACAGAGTGAGGCAGTGAGGGCCGCAGGGCCTATGCTAGTAAGACTAGCTGTGGTGCTAACTGCTACAGGGGCCGTACTAGCTACTGGGCTTGTGCTAGCTGCCGGGGCAGTGAGGGCCACGGGACCTATGCCAGTAGGACTAGCTGAGGTGCTAACTGCTACAGGGGCGGTACTAGCTACTGGGCTAGTGCTAGCTGCTGGGGCAGTGAGGACCGCGGGGCCTATGCTAGTAGGACTAGCTGAGGTGCTAACTGCTACAGGGGCAGTACTAGCTACTGGGCTTGTGCTAGCTGCCGGGGCAGTGAGGGTCGCGGGGCCTATGCTAGTAGGACTACTGTAGCTGAGGTGCTAACTGCTACAGGGACAGTATTAGCTACTGGGCTTGTGCTAGATGCCGGGGCAGTGAGGGCCGCAGGACCTATGCTAGTAGGACTAGCTGAGGTGCTAACAACCGGTGGTCTGGCAGGTGAGGCTAAGCTAGCCTTTCTAGCACTACCAGCTCTCCGAGACCTACGCACAACAGTGCGAGCTACGCTAGCAGCACTAGCTGTGGAAGCTAGGCTAACGGCTGTGCTAGTAGCATGGACTGGGCCAATGGCACTGACAGCCAACGAGTGTGCTCCGCAACCCCCCCCCCCCCCCCTGATGCAATCTCAACTTCCTGGCCCACTGATCAATACTGGCCAAAAAAGGCTTATACTTATCCCCATCTCCTGAAAGTAAACACCTAGCTGGGAAGGACTTGTCCCACCCAATTATGCCCAGTACTGTAGCCCTAACTTTACTCTCCTCAGGTTTAAGGGCAACTCCCCCATTTCCACCAATAGTGCTGAAACTGGGGTGGTCTTAAAAGCTCCACAGCAGATTCTCAGAGCCTTGCACTGAAGCACATCCAGCTTTCGTAAATTAGACTTGGCCGCAGAGCCGTACACATAACAGCCATAATCAATTACTGACCTGATCATCGCCTGATATATCATGCACGTGGTCTCTCTATCCGCTCCCCACCCACTCCCAGCCAAACTTCTCAGCACATTCACTATTCTTTCACACTTTGCCAGGGTTTTCTCTATATGAACAGCCCAATTCAGTCTTTCATCGAACCAAATTCCCAAAAATGTAAACACCTTCACTCTCTCTAAGGGAGATCCATACATAACCAACCTTCCCCTAGGCACCTTCTTTCTAAAACCAAAAATCATATAATTAGACTTAGAGGCGGAGATTTTAAAACCCCACTTGTCTCCCCATTCCTCTATATCCCCCAGAGCTCTTTGTACCTGCTTTAAACAATACTCAACATTCTTCCCTCTTTTCCATATGGCCCCATCGTCTGCAAATAAAGACAACCCAAACCCTCTTCCAATTCGCCCAAAAATGTCATTAATCATAACATCGAAGAGGACCGGACTAATCACGCTTCCTTGCGGGGTGCCATTTTCTATTTTTACAGTTTTTGAGGTTTGCCCCCCCACACGTACTTGGATCGTCCTGTCTAATAGAAAATCCTTTATCCAATTAAACAATCTCCCTCTAACTCCTAACTCATACAATTTCAAAAGCAACCCCTCTTTCCACAAAGAGTCATACGCCTTCTCAATATCCAAAAATAGACTTATCACTACTTCCTTATTGTCAAAAGCCAGTCTAATGTCCTGGTCTAGAACCGCTACTGATTCCATTGTAGACCTGCCATTTTTAAACCCATTCTGATACCCAACATAAAGATCCTTACTTTCTAAAAAATAAACTAATCTATTAGTAATCATCCTAGAGAATTGTTGAATATATATAGACCACAAATGTTCTAGAATGTTCTATTATGACATCATACTGTGCCATCACAAATGGCCGTGCCGCGACTCAGCGTGTTATGTGGTTCGCCACTGGGGCACCCTGAACCTTCGTTTTTAATAAAAAAATTAAAATTTTAATAATTTTATTTTTGTTTTATACATTTTTTCTTTTTTATATCCTCAAACAAAATCCTCAATTTGAATAAAGTGATTCAAACTTCGTCAGGGTTTTTCAAACGGACGTTCGAACCTTCGTTTTTAATTAAAAAAAAATTATTCAAAAGATTATTCAAATTTCTTTTTTATACATTTTTAATTTTTTTTATCCTCAAACTAAATCCTCAATTTGAATAAAGTGATTAATCTGATTAAATTAGTATTTTTTCTTTTATTAAATCAACTTTCCAGCCCCTGTCAACTGTCAAAAGATGTCAACTGTCAACCTGAATTAACATTCAGTATTCAATATTGTCTGATTCCATATTAACATTCAGTATTCAAGTAGAACAGCTAGCTAGCCGTTGGGGACACTCACCTTTCCACAGCAAAACGGTAGGCAAGGCACCTTGGTTGAGAAATGCAGGCTTCAATCTATGTTGTTTAGTAACTTTAGTCTATCTGTTCAGTACTGTTCAGTCCTGGTTCAAGATGCACAATGAGATCTTCTGAGAGAATTGTTGAATAGATACACAAATGTTCTAGAATGTTTGATTATGACATCATACTGTGACATCACAAATGTTCTAGAATGTTCTATTATGACATCATACTGTGACATCACAACGGAACATGTTTGAGTCCATTTGAATAATATAAATGATGTTTGGTAAGGTTGTCCCCGAAGCCTGTTTTTGGGATTCAAACTTCGTCAGGGTTCTTCGAACGGACGTTCGAACCTTAGTTTTATTTTTTTAAGATTTTTTTTTAGCGTTTATCGTTTTTAATTACTGGGCAGTCCAGTAGAGAGATAGAGAGAGGAGGAACGGGAGACAGAGTGAGGCAGTGAGGGCCGCAGGGCCTATGCTAGTAAGACTAGCTGTGGTGCTAACTGCTACAGGGGCCGTACTAGCTACTGGGCTTGTGCTAGCTGCCGGGGCAGTGAGGGCCACGGGACCTATGCCAGTAGGACTAGCTGAGGTGCTAACTGCTACAGGGGCGGTACTAGCTACTGGGCTAGTGCTAGCTGCTGGGGCAGTGAGGACCGCGGGGCCTATGCTAGTAGGACTAGCTGAGGTGCTAACTGCTACAGGGGCAGTACTAGCTACTGGGCTTGTGCTAGCTGCCGGGGCAGTGAGGGTCGCGGGGCCTATGCTAGTAGGACTAGCTGAGGTGCTAACTGCTACAGGGACAGTATTAGCTACTGGGCTTGTGCTAGATGCCGGGGCAGTGAGGGCCGCAGGACCTATGCTAGTAGGACTAGCTGAGGTGCTAACAACCGGTGGTCTGGCAGGTGAGGCTAAGCTAGCCTTTCTAGCACTACCAGCTCTCCGAGACCTACGCACAACAGTGCGAGCTACGCTAGCAGCACTAGCTGTGGAAGCTAGGCTAACGGCTGTGCTAGTAGCATGGACTGGGCCAATGGCACTGACAGCCAACGAGTGTGCTCCGCAACCCCCCCCCCCCCCCCCTGATGCAATCTCAACTTCCTGGCCCACTGATCAATACTGGCCAAAAAAGGCTTATACTTATCCCCATCTCCTGAAAGTAAACACCTAGCTGGGAAGGACTTGTCCCACCCAATTATGCCCAGTACTGTAGCCCTAACTTTACTCTCCTCAGGTTTAAGGGCAACTCCCCCATTTCCACCAATAGTGCTGAAACTGGGGTGGTCTTAAAAGCTCCACAGCAGATTCTCAGAGCCTTGCACTGAAGCACATCCAGCTTTCGTAAATTAGACTTGGCCGCAGAGCCGTACACATAACAGCCATAATCAATTACTGACCTGATCATCGCCTGATATATCATGCACGTGGTCTCTCTATCCGCTCCCCACCCACTCCCAGCCAAACTTCTCAGCACATTCACTATTCTTTCACACTTTGCCAGGGTTTTCTCTATATGAACAGCCCAATTCAGTCTTTCATCGAACCAAATTCCCAAAAATGTAAACACCTTCACTCTCTCTAAGGGAGATCCATACATAACCAACCTTCCCCTAGGCACCTTCTTTCTAAAACCAAAAATCATATAATTAGACTTAGAGGCGGAGATTTTAAAACCCCACTTGTCTCCCCATTCCTCTATATCCCCCAGAGCTCTTTGTACCTGCTTTAAACAATACTCAACATTCTTCCCTCTTTTCCATATGGCCCCATCGTCTGCAAATAAAGACAACCCAAACCCTCTTCCAATTCGCCCAAAAATGTCATTAATCATAACATCGAAGAGGACCGGACTAATCACGCTTCCTTGCGGGGTGCCATTTTCTATTTTTACAGTTTTTGAGGTTTGCCCCCCCACACGTACTTGGATCGTCCTGTCTAATAGAAAATCCTTTATCCAATTAAACAATCTCCCTCTAACTCCTAACTCATACAATTTCAAAAGCAACCCCTCTTTCCACAAAGAGTCATACGCCTTCTCAATATCCAAAAATAGACTTATCACTACTTCCTTATTGTCAAAAGCCAGTCTAATGTCCTGGTCTAGAACCGCTACTGATTCCATTGTAGACCTGCCATTTTTAAACCCATTCTGATACCCAACATAAAGATCCTTACTTTCTAAAAAATAAACTAATCTATTAGTAATCATCCTAGAGAATTGTTGAATATATATAGACCACAAATGTTCTAGAATGTTCTATTATGACATCATACTGTGCCATCACAAATGGCCGTGCCGCGACTCAGCGTGTTATGTGGTTCGCCACTGGGGCACCCTGAACCTTCGTTTTTAATAAAAAAATTAAAATTTTAATAATTTTATTTTTGTTTTATACATTTTTTCTTTTTTATATCCTCAAACAAAATCCTCAATTTGAATAAAGTGATTCAAACTTCGTCAGGGTTTTTCAAACGGACGTTCGAACCTTCGTTTTTAATTAAAAAAAAATTATTCAAAAGATTATTCAAATTTCTTTTTTATACATTTTTAATTTTTTTTATCCTCAAACTAAATCCTCAATTTGAATAAAGTGATTAATCTGATTAAATTAGTATTTTTTCTTTTATTAAATCAACTTTCCAGCCCCTGTCAACTGTCAAAAGATGTCAACTGTCAACCTGAATTAACATTCAGTATTCAATATTGTCTGATTCCATATTAACATTCAGTATTCAAGTAGAACAGCTAGCTAGCCGTTGGGGACACTCACCTTTCCACAGCAAAACGGTAGGCAAGGCACCTTGGTTGAGAAATGCAGGCTTCAATCTATGTTGTTTAGTAACTTTAGTCTATCTGTTCAGTACTGTTCAGTCCTGGTTCAAGATGCACAATGAGATCTTCTGAGAGAATTGTTGAATAGATACACAAATGTTCTAGAATGTTTGATTATGACATCATACTGTGACATCACAAATGTTCTAGAATGTTCTATTATGACATCATACTGTGACATCACAACGGAACATGTTTGAGTCCATTTGAATAATATAAATGATGTTTGGTAAGGTTGTCCCCGAAGCCTGTTTTTGGGATTCAAACTTCGTCAGGGTTCTTCGAACGGACGTTCGAACCTTAGTTTTATTTTTTTAAGATTTTTTTTTAGCGTTTATCGTTTTTAATTACTGGGCAGTCCAGTAGAGAGATAGAGAGAGGAGGAACGGGAGACAGAGTGAGGCAGTGAGGGCCGCAGGGCCTATGCTAGTAAGACTAGCTGTGGTGCTAACTGCTACAGGGGCCGTACTAGCTACTGGGCTTGTGCTAGCTGCCGGGGCAGTGAGGGCCACGGGACCTATGCCAGTAGGACTAGCTGAGGTGCTAACTGCTACAGGGGCGGTACTAGCTACTGGGCTAGTGCTAGCTGCTGGGGCAGTGAGGACCGCGGGGCCTATGCTAGTAGGACTAGCTGAGGTGCTAACTGCTACAGGGGCAGTACTAGCTACTGGGCTTGTGCTAGCTGCCGGGGCAGTGAGGGTCGCGGGGCCTATGCTAGTAGGACTAGCTGAGGTGCTAACTGCTACAGGGACAGTATTAGCTACTGGGCTTGTGCTAGATGCCGGGGCAGTGAGGGCCGCAGGACCTATGCTAGTAGGACTAGCTGAGGTGCTAACAACCGGTGGTCTGGCAGGTGAGGCTAAGCTAGCCTTTCTAGCACTACCAGCTCTCCGAGACCTACGCACAGTGCGAGCTACGCTAGCAGCACTAGCTGTGGAAGCTAGGCTAACGGCTGTGCTAGTAGCATGGACTGGGCCAATGGCACTGACAGCCAACGAGTGTGCTCCGCAACCCCCCCCCCCCCCCCCCCCCTGATGCAATCTCAACTTCCTGGCCCACTGATCAATACTGGCCAAAAAAGGCTTATACTTATCCCCATCTCCTGAAAGTAAACACCTAGCTGGGAAGGACTTGTCCCACCCAATTATGCCCAGTACTGTAGCCCTAACTTTACTCTCCTCAGGTTTAAGGGCAACTCCCCCATTTCCACCAATAGTGCTGAAACTGGGGTGGTCTTAAAAGCTCCACAGCAGATTCTCAGAGCCTTGCACTGAAGCACATCCAGCTTTCGTAAATTAGACTTGGCCGCAGAGCCGTACACATAACAGCCATAATCAATTACTGACCTGATCATCGCCTGATATATCATGCACGTGGTCTCTCTATCCGCTCCCCACCCACTCCCAGCCAAACTTCTCAGCACATTCACTATTCTTTCACACTTTGCCAGGGTTTTCTCTATATGAACAGCCCAATTCAGTCTTTCATCGAACCAAATTCCCAAAAATTTAAACACCTTCACTCTCTCTAAGGGAGATCCATACATAACCAACCTTCCCCTAGGCACCTTCTTTCTAAAACCAAAAATCATATAATTAGACTTAGAGGCGGAGATTTTAAAACCCCACTTGTCTCCCCATTCCTCTATATCCCCCAGAGCTCTTTGTACCTGCTTTAAACAATACTCAACATTCTTCCCTCTTTTCCATATGGCCCCATCGTCTGCAAATAAAGACAACCCAAACCCTCTTCCAATTCGCCCAAAAATGTCATTAATCATAACATCGAAGAGGACCGGACTAATCACGCTTCCTTGCGGGGTGCCATTTTCTATTTTTACAGTTTTTGAGGTTTGCCCCCCCACACGTACTTGGATCGTCCTGTCTAATAGAAAATCCTTTATCCAATTAAACAATCTCCCTCTAACTCCTAACTCATACAATTTCAAAAGCAACTCCTCTTTCCACAAAGAGTCATACGCCTTCTCAATATCCAAAAATAGACTTATCACTACTTCCTTATTGTCAAAAGCCAGTCTAATGTCCTGGTCTAGAACCGCTACTGATTCCATTGTAGACCTGCCATTTCTAAACCCATTCTGATACCCAACATAAAGATCCTTACTTTCTAAAAAATAAACTAATCTATTAGTAATCATCCTAGAGAATTGTTGAATATATATAGACCACAAATGTTCTAGAATGTTCTATTATGACATCATACTGTGCCATCACAAATGGCCGTGCCGCGACTCAGCGTGTTATGTGGTTCGCCACTGGGGCACCCTGAACCTTCGTTTTTAATAAAAAAATAAAAATTTTAATAATTTTATTTTTGTTTTATACATTTTTTCTTTTTTATATCCTCAAACTAAATCCTCAATTTGAATAAAGTGATTCAAACTTCGTCAGGGTTTTTCAAACGGACGTTCGAACCTTCGTTTTTAATTAAAAAAAAATTATTAAAAAGATTATTCAAATTTCTTTTTTATACATTTTTAATTTTTTTTATCCTCAAACTAAATCCTCAATTTGAATAAAGTGATTAATCTGATTAAATTAGTATTTTTTCTTTTATTAAATCAACTTTCCAGCCCCTGTCAACTGTCAAAAGATGTCAACTGTCAACCTGAATTAACATTCAGTATTCAATATTGTCTGATTCCATATTAACATTCAGTATTCAAGTAGAACAGCTAGCTAGCCGTTGGGGACACTCACCTTTCCACAGCAAAACGGTAGGCAAGGCACCTTGGTTGAGAAATGCAGGCTTCAATCTATGTTGTTTAGTAACTTTAGTCTATCTGTTCAGTACTGTTCCAAGATGCACAATGAGATCTTCTGAGAGAATTGTTGAATAGATACACAAATGTTCTAGAATGTTTGATTATGACATCATACTGTGACATCACAAATGTTCTAGAATGTTCTATTATGACATCATACTGTGACATCACAACGGAACATGTTTGAGTCCATTTGAATAATATAAATGATATGTTTGGTAAGGTTGTCCCCGAAGCCTGTTTTTGGGATTCAAACTTCGTCAGGGTTCTTCGAACGGACGTTCGAACCTTAGTTTTATTTTTTTAAGATCTTTTTTTAGCGTTTATTGTTTTTAACTACTGGGCAGTCCAGTAGAGAGATAGAGAGAGGAGGAACGGGAGACAGAGTGAGGCAGTGAGGGCCGCAGGGCCTATGATAGTAAGACTAGCTGTGGTGCTAACTGCTACAGGGGCCGTACTAGCTACTGGGCTTGTGCTAGCTGCCGGGGCAGTGAGGGCCACGGGACCTATGCCAGTAGGACTAGCTGAGGTGCTAACTGCTACAGGGGCGGTACTAGCTACTGGGCTAGTGCTAGCTGCTGGGGCAGTGAGGACCGCGGGGCCTATGCTAGTAGGACTAGCTGAGGTGCTAACTGCTACAGGGGCAGTACTAGCTACTGGGCTTGTGCTAGCTGCCGGGGCAGTGAGGGTCGCGGGGCCTATGCTAGTAGGACTAGCTGAGGTGCTAACTGCTACAGGGACAGTATTAGCTACTGGGCTTGTGCTAGATGCCGGGGCAGTGAGGGCCGCAGGACCTACGCTAGTAGGACTAGCTGAGGTGCTAACCACCGGTGGTCTGGCAGGTGAGGCTAAGCTAGCCTTTCTAGCACTACCAGCTCTCCGAGACCTACGCACAGTGCGAGCTACGCTAGCAGCACTAGCTGTGGAAGCTAGGCTAACGGCTGTGCTAGTAGCATGGACTGGGCCAATGGCACTGACAGCCAACGAGTGTGCTCCGCAACCCCCCCCTGATGCAATCTCAACTTCCTGGCCCACTGATCAATACTGGCCAAAAAAGGCTTATACTTATCCCCATCTCCTGAAAGTAAACACCTAGCTGGGAAGGACAGACTTGTCCCACCCAATTTTGCCCAGTACTGTAGCCCTAACTTTACTCTCCTCAGGTTTAAGGGCAACTCCCCCATTTCCACCAATAGTGCTGAAACTGGGGTGGTCTTAAAAGCTCCACAGCAGATTCTCAGAGCCTTGCACTGAAGCACATCCAGCTTTCGTAAATTAGACTTGGCCGCAGAGCCGTACACATAACAGCCATAATCAATTTCTGACCAGATCATCGCCTGATATATCATGCACGTGGTCTCTCTATGCGCTCCCCACCCACTCCCAGCCAAACTTCTCAGCACATTCACTATTCTTTCACACTTTGCCACGGTTTTCTCTATATGAACAGCCCAATTCAGTCTTTCATCGAACCAAATTCCCAAACATTTAAACACCTTCACTCTCTCTAAGGGAGATCCATACATAACCAGCCTTCCCCTAGGCACCTTCTTTCTAAAACCAAAAATCATATAATTAGACTTAGAGGCGGAGATTTTAAAACCCCACTTGTCTCCCCATTCCTCTACATCCCCCAGAGCTTTGTACCTGCTTTAAACAATACTCAACATTCTTCCCTCTTTTCCATATGGCCCCATCGTCTGCAAATAAAGACAACCCAAACCTTCTTCCAATTCGCCCAAAAATGTCATTAATCATAACATCGAAGAGGACCGGACTAATCACGCTTCCCATTTTCTATTTTTACAGTTTTTGAGGTTTGCCCCCCCACACGTACTTGGATCGTCCTGTCTAATAGAAAATCCTTTATCCAATTAAACAATCTCCCTCTAACTCCTAACTCATACAATTTCAAAAGCAACCCCTCTTTCCACAAAGAGTCATACGCCTTCTCAATATCCAAAAATACACGTATCACTACTTCCTTATTGTCAAAAGCCTGTCTAATGTCCTGGTCTAGAACCGCTACTGATTCCATTGTAGACCTGCCATTTCTAAACCCATTCTGATACCCAACATAAAGATCCTTACTTTCTAAAAAATAAACTAATCTATTAGTAATCATCTTCTTCTTCTTCTTCTTTTGAATTTCCGGCAGAGTAGACGCATCGTGGCGTATTACTGCCCTCCACACTTCTTTTGATGATCTCTTCTTCTTCTTCTTCTTCTTCTTCTTCTTCTTCTTCTTCTTCTTCTTCTTCTTCTTCTTCTTCTTCTTCTTCTTCTTCTTCTTCTTCTTCTTCTTCTTCTTCTTCTTCTTCTTCTTCTTTCTTGGCGTATTTCTTCCCTCCTCATTTCTTATACTACACTAGTGGTGTTCCATCTTTAGGCCTCTTCAACTCACACTTTCTCCTTCTTCTCTGCTCCTCTTGCCTGTCCAATACTAATACATACCCTAACGCTATATCCTCTGGTACAACTCTGAAGCATGCAGAAATGTCAGCACTGCCTCTGTGATCAACTGGTGGTTCTCATTATCCATGCCAAAGAATGATTTAAGAGAGAAGGAAGAGACTCCCAGCTCTTCCAGACTTTTATAAAAGATTTCCCTCTCTTTCCTATACCTTTCACATTTTAGGAAGACATGCCCGACAGTTTCAGTCTCTCCACATTCACACACCCCATCTGGATGTTTGCCCACAATGCACAAGCTACTGTTCAACCCACAGTGCCCGAGCCTCAGTCTACACATCTTCACCCTATCACTCCTTGACCCATATCCCTCCACCTTGATCTTGACCCGAGGCTGCAGAGAGAAATAGTGCCTTCCCTTGGTCCCCCTTTCCCACTCATCCTGCCACTCAGCCTCAACTCCTTTCTTTATCTTATCTCTGAGTTCTACTCTTCCCATTAAAATGCCTATCTCTTCCTCCCTTCCCAGGCTCTGTTTGGCAAGGGAGTCAGCCATCTCATTCCCCGCAATACCAGCGTGCCCCGGGACCCAACAAAACTCCACTGACCAGCCTGCCTTCGCAATCCTATATAAAACCAACATTATTTCCTGAATGAGATCAGGGCGAGCTTTAGACCCACCTGCACTCAGAGCCATCAGTGCAGCAGCCGAGTCAGAGCATATAATCACCTGGCTTGGTCCCACTTCCTCCACCCACCACAATGCCCAGAAGATGGCAAGCAACTCTGTCACAAATACTGAGCTGCCATCGGATATTCTTTGTCCCTTACCGATCCCTAACCGAGGCACCCACCACCCAAATCCTGCCCTCCCACTTTCAGGATCCACAGAGCCATCAGTGTACACCTCCAGAGCCCCTGATTCCAGAAGGAACCTCTCTATTTCCTCCACAATCTCGCCCTTATCCTCCTCCTTCAAGAACCTAAGTTCAATGACTCGATCAGGCACTAGCCAAAATGGCACTGATAGCCACAGAGTGTGCTCCGCCACTCCCCCCTGATGCAATCTCAACTTCCTGGCCCACTGATCAATACTGGCCAAAAAAGGTTTATACTTATCCCCACCTCCTGAAAGTAAACACCTAGCTGGGAAGGACAGACTTGTCCCACTCAATTTTGCCCAGTACTGTAGCCCTAACTTTACTCTCCTCAGGTTTAGGGGCAACTCCCCCATTTCCACCAATAGTGCTGAAGCAGGGGTGGTCTTAAAAGCTCCACAGCAGATTCTCAGAGCCTTGCACTGAAGCACATCCAGCTTTCGCAAATTAAACTTGGCCGCAGAGCCGTACACATAACAACCATAATCAATTGTTGACCTGATCATCGCCTGGTATATCATGCACGTGGTCTCTCTATCCGCTCCCCACCCACTCCCAGCCAAACTTCTCAGCACATTCACTATTCTTTCACACTTTGCCAGGATTTTCTCTATATGAACAGCCCAATTCAATCTTTCGTCAAACCAAACTCCCAAAAATGTAAACACCTTTACTCTCTCTAAGGGAGATCCATACATAACCAGCCTTCCCCTAGGCACCCTCTTTCTAAAACCAAAAATCATATAATTAGACTTAGAGGCGGATATTTTAAAACCCCACTTGTCTCCCCATTCCTCTACATCCCCCAGAGCTCTTTGTACCTGCTTTAAACAATACTCAACATTCTTCCCTCTTTTCCATATGGCCCCATCGTCCGCAAATAAAGACAACCCATATCCTTTTCCAATTTGCCCAAAAATGTCATTAATCATCACATCGAAGAGGACCGGACTAATCACGCTTCCTTGCGGGGTGCCATTTTCTATTTTTACAGTTTTTGAGGTTTGCCCCCCCACACGTACTTGGATCGTCCTGTCTAATAGAAAATCCTTTATCCAATTAAACAATCTCCCTCTAACTCCTAGGTCATACAATTTCAAAAGCAGCCCCTCTTTCCACAAAGAGTCATACGCCTTTTCAATATCCAAAAATACACTTATCACTACTTCCTTATTGTCAAAAGCCTGTCTAATGTCCTGGTCTAGAACAGCTACTGATTCCATTGTAGACCTGCCATTTCTAAACCCATTCTGATACCCAACATAAAGATCCTTACGTAAACTAATCTATTAGTAATCATCCTTTCCATTATTTTACACAATACAGACGTCAAGGCTATGGGTCGGTAAGATCCTGGATCAGCCGCTACTTTACCTGGCTTCAAAATAGGAATGATGACGGCATGCTTCCACTCCTTTGGCAAGCAGCCTTCTAGCCACACATTATTAAACAAACCCAGTATTTCAATCATTACAAATTCGTCCAAATTCTTAAATAATTCATAGGATAATCCATCTCTGCCAGGCGTCGTATTTGCACCAGCCTGGATAGCATCCCCTAACTCTTTCATTGTAAAGTACAAATTAATCGGATTATTATTTTCTGAGCTTCTTCTCAACTTCCACTCATTCTGCGATAGCAGTTCAGTCCTCTTTCTCCCTCTCTCCTCCCCCAGACTCCCAGAGTTATGCACTGCCTGAAATGCCTCCACCAGCATGTCTGCCTTCTCTTTATTGGTTACTGCTTCTACCCCCCCCTTCTGAATCACTGGAATCGAGCTTTTTTTATATATTCCAGCCATTCTGTGTACGACTGCCCACATCTGCCTCACAGAAGTCTCAGGGCCTAGTGTTTCACAGAACTTCCTCCAACTACTCTTTTTAGCATCTTTAATAACTCTTCGTGCTACTCCCCTTAACCTCTTATATTCTACTGACTGGCACAACCCTGGAAACCGTCTCACCCTCTTGTATGCTTTATTCCTATTCCTTACAGCTACGTCACATTCTTTATTCCACCAGGGAACCATCCTTCTAGCTCTGGGTTCCTCCTTCATAGGGATTGTGCCCTGCGCTGCCCTATGTATCATCTCACTAAGAGAAGCATTCCACTCGTCTACACTCCCCTCAGAATCAATCTCTCCTATCCACTTTCGGGCCGCCTCCAAGAACTCTTCCCAATTAGCTTTCGAAAAATTATACCTGGGCACCCTCTCCTCGATTTCTATTATCAGATCCCTTCCAAATTTGCACAGAATAGGACAGTGGTCGCTTCCCATAGTATTACTATCCAGCGCTTCCCACTCTCCAACTCTAGCCAAACCCGAGGAGGCAAAACACAAATCTATGTGACTGCAAGTATTCCTTGTGACATCAAACCTAGTCGGTCTATCATCATTTATCATAACTAGCTCATGCTTATCCAGGATCTCCTCAACCACGACTCCATTACTGTCCTTACTATTGCTTCCCCACAATGGGTTACGAGCATTAAAATCACCGACCCATATAACTGGACATCTCACCTTCTGCATAATTTCATCAAATTCAGGCAAAATAAGTTGTTTACACGGATTATATAAATTAAGCACCGTTATGGGACTATGGCTCTGATTACTCCAAACTTCCACTGCCACACACTCAAGGTTAGATGTTATGTCCAATGCCCTATACTGGATCCCTTCTCTAACGAAAGTTGCACACCCTCCGCCTCTTCTACCAACTCTGTCTTTTCTTAAACACTCATATCCTGGAATAACAAACTCAAGGCAAGGTTTCAGCCACGTCTCCTGAATGCAAATTAACTCAGGTTTCACTATGACTTCCTCCACAAATCTTTTTAACTCCTGTCCATTAGCGATCAGGCTCCGGGCATTCCACTGAAGAATACAGAACATCAGTTATCTAATCCACTTTCTTCTTCCTCCATACTGCTGGCCCCCTCACTCTCCCTGTCTGTCGTCCGCCCCCTGCCTATCTGCCCACTTTTCTTCCCATTCTCCTTTGCCCCTAGTGCACACGACTGTTCACCCCCACTTTTCTTCTCATTCTCCTTCTTCTCCCTCTCCTTTGCCCCTCCACTCCTGCATATCTGCCGTTCAACCCCACTTTTCTTCTCCTTCCCCTTTGCCCCCAGTGCAGCACCCTTGTCCGGCCGCTGCCCACCCTCACCCATCACCCCACTCTCCTCCAGTACAGTATGGATTTCTTCTGGCCTTATCCCTACCCCCAAAAACCTCTCAGCTGCATTAGCCACCCTTTTACAGACGTTAGACTTTGATTCACTGCCCTTCACTCCCGCCACCACCTCTACCATGAAAGCCAGAAACCCTGTCTTGGTCATTATCATCACCTCATCCTGAGACGCGGCTGGCAGACCAGGTCCAGACCGAGACGCATCGGAAATAATAGGAGGCGCGGCTGGCAGAGTTGGAGCAGATTGCTGACTCCCCTGCTGCACCCTGTTCACCCCCTGTCTCCTTTCCTTCTCTTTCGCAGTCGCAACTGACTTAACTGCCTCGGCATATGACACCTTGTTCTGATCCCTCACAGATTGCACTTCCTTGGCCTGAGCAACATATGCACACCCACGAAACGCTACATGGTGTTCCCCTCCACAGTTACAGCAATTGGGAACCTCTGCATTGCACTCCTTGATGTCATGACCCTCGCCACACTTCGCACACCTCTGTTTCGCCCTGCAAGCCCCTGCAATATGCCCGAACCTCTGGCACTTATAGCAGCGCAGCGGTGGCCTTACATACTCTCTCACGCCGTACGACATGCTCCCTATATACACCCTGACTGGTAACACTGCGTCTGCAAATGTTACCACTACTGGCGCTCCTGAGCTCCCCTCCCTTGCCTTGAATCTATAGACACCACTGACATTTCCTCCCTTGATATGACCCTTAATGTCCTCCTCGGACAACTCACTGCAAACCCCGTAAATGACTCCTTTTAGCCCCTGCTGTCTCTCTCCAGGGATAATTGTCTCCACCCCTATCTCCATCACCGTTGTCAACTCCCCAGCTGCCTTAAACTGTACTGAATCCTTGCAGCATACTCTCAGCACGCCGTTTGACAATGTTTTTGTCTCATATCCTGTTCCTATCTGATCATCCAAACTTTTTTCTAGCTTTAATGGATGCAGTGCGGCCGCACCTGCACGACTGTTGAATCTCACCAAGACCTCAAACTCTTCACTGCTACCCATTTTGCCAATCTTAACCCCCCCTTGCCCCTCTGGTGACCTGGCACTCTTCCTACTCCCTGTATCCATAGATCTTTCCACAGCAAAACGGTCCTTTCCACAGCAAAACGGTCGGCAAGGTCCTTTCCACAGCAAAACGGATCAGAGAATTGTTGAATATATATAGAACACAAATGTTCTAGAATGTTCTATTATGACATCATACTGTGCCATCACAAATGGCCGTGCCGCGACTCAGCGTGTTATGTGGTTCGCCACTGGGGCGCCCTGAACCTTCGTTTTTAATAAAAAAATAAAATTTTAAATAATTTTTTTTTGTTTTATAAATTTTTTCTTTTTTATATCCTCAAACTAAATCCTCAATTTGAATAAAGTGATTCAAACTTCGTCAGGGTTTTTCGAACGGACGTTCGAACCTTTGTTTTTAATTAAAAAAAATTTATTAAAAAGATTAATTTTTTTTTTTTATAAATCTTTATTTTTTTTATTCTCAAACTAAATCCTCAGTTTGAATAGTGATTAATCTGATTAAATTAGTATTTTTTCTTTTATTAAATCAACTTCCCAGCCCCTGTCAACTGTCAAATGATTTCAACTGTCAACCTGAATTAACATTCAGATTTCAATATTGTCTGATTCAATATTAACATTCAGTATTCAAGTAGAACAGCTAGCTAGCCGTTATGGACACTCACCTTTCCACAGCAAACCGGTAGGCAAGGCACCTTGGTTTTTTTATCGCTTTTAACTACTGGGCAGTCCAGTAGAGAGATAGAGAGAGGAGGAACGGGAGACAGAGTGGGGGGAAGACATTCCGCAAATAACGATGGGTCCGGGAATCGAACCCGAGTCGGCCGTGCCGCGACTCAGCACGTTATGTGGTTCGCCACTGGGGCGCCCTGAACCTTCGTTTTAATAAACAGATTTAAATAATTTTTTTTTGTTATATACATTTTTTCTTTTATCTTTTTTCTATCCTCAAACTAAATCCTCAATTTGAATAAAGTGATTAATCTGATTAAATTAGTATTTTTTCTTTTATTAAATCAACTTTCCAGCCCCCTGTCAACTGTCAAATGATGTCAACTGTCAACATGAATTAACTTTCAGTATTCAATATTGTCTGATTTAATATTAACATTCAGTATTCAAGTAGAACAGCTAGCCAGCCGTTGTGGACACTCACCTTTCCACAACAAAACGGTAGCCAAGGCACCTTGGTTGAGAAATTCTTCTTCTTCTTCTTCTTCTTCTTCTTCTTCTTCTTCTTCTTCTTCTTCTTCTTCTTCTTCTTCTTCTTCTTCTTCTTCTTCTTCTTCTTCTTCTTCTTCTTCTTCTTCTTCTTCTTCTTCTTCTTCTTCTTCTTCTTCTTCTTCTTCTTCTTCTTCTTCTTCTTCTTCTTCTTCTTCTTCTTCTTCTTCTTCTTCTTCTTCTTCTTCTTCTTCTTCTTCTTCTTCTTCTTCTTCTTCTTCTTCTTCTTCTTCTTCTTCTTCTTCTTCTTCTTCTTATTTGAATTTCCGGCAGAGTAGACGCATCGAGGCTTCTTCTTCTTGTGTGGGGTTGTTCCCGGAGAGCTCACTCTCGGCCGTGGTTTCTCAGTGTATAATGTATGGTGCTCTCCCTCAACATGCGAGTAGGGTGAGACAACACCATTCTTTAGTCCAAATAATACCCTACTTTATACTATATTATTGTCATTCGTTTTTAATGTAAAGTCAGTCTTACATTGGCACTGCTTTAACGTTGCATTTACCCATAATCCATTGCTGTATTCGACCCATGTGCCAGTATCACTTTTGTAAAGTAATGAAGCGCAAATGTAAAGTTAACAACGACTAAATTGGGACAGGGAGAAAAACAGAGAAAAATCGCAGAATGAGAGATAAAAATAAAAAATAAAAAAAGAATAGCATGCATGTCACCATCTATTGAACCAACGGTGAATTAGTGCGCAAATCATGAATCATACATCAAAATAGCCAAATTTTACGCATTATACACGATGATGACGATACAGAAAATTACAGAACATTTTGAAATGCATGGCAAAAATAGCATTTATTGTCAGTATTTTAGAGACCCCCCAAAAATTCATAAATCATGTTTTCAGGGGAGCTGATGTCTCATCTAGGGAAGCCATGGCTCCCTTAGCTCCCCCATGGTTCGCACCCTGACCGCAAGTTTCTACACTGGTTAAGCTTAGGCGCTCTTTCGAAGTTGGTTAAGGTTAGAGTTTGTCTTAGAGCATGGCGATAGAACGCCTGCCCTAATTCCAAACTCTAACCTTAACCAACTGCTAAGCTTAACCAGTGATAAACTAGGCGTTAGGTAGTTTGCAGGCTGTTAGACCCGGAAATAGGCGCAGAACTTGCTGTCCCACGATTGGCTTACATGTCACATGACCTGGCCAATCAGAGCGCAAAACTCGAACGCGGAAACAAACATTTGTTGTCGAAAGTATACACGCGTCCCCGAAGCCTGTTTTTGGGATTAGTTATTTATTTTATTTCTTTTTAGATTTTTTTTTTGCGTTTATCGCTTTTAACTACTGGGCAGTCCAGTAGAGAGATAGAGAGAGGAGGAACGGGAGACAGAGTGGGGGGAAGACATTCGGCAAATAACGACGGGTCCGGGAATCGAACCCGGGTGGATTTTTTTTTCTTTTTTATATCCTCAAACTAAATCCTCAATTTGAATAAAGTGATTCAAACTTCGTCAGGGTTTTTCGAACGGATGTTCGAACCTTCGTTTTTAATTAAAACAATTAAATTAAATTGTTATTTTTTTACATCCTCAAACTAAATCCTCAATTTGAATAAAGTGATTAATCTTATTAAATTAGTCTTTTTTCTTTAATTATTTTGTTAGTGATGTAATCAAAAAGAACACTTGGAACAAAAAAAAACGATAATGTACGATTGGTAAACTGTTACGGTTGGCGCGTTTCGTTGGCATGTGGAGTGTGGAACCCAATTGCAGCAGATAACGGAGAGATGTTAAACAGGAAGCAGGAGACGGCGTTGTGACGATAACAAGATTTACTCAAACAGAAAACAAGGAAACACGACTGACACATAGGTAACATTAAACAATGAACCAGCAAGTGTATGCTGCCCAGAACACTTAAATACAAACACTAATTAGAGACAGAAGGTAATTACTAACAGGACACAGGTGTGGTAGACAGGAGTAACAGAATACAGAGCACACAGGGGAAAACAATAACAATAGTACAAACTGAACCATACGAGACTAAAACACATTTACAAAACACAGACAGTAGGGACACAAGACTAACACAGTGGAACTAATAAAGATAACATAGGCAATGAATAAATCAAACATAAATTACAGCAAATAATGTTAATCAGGTGAGTGAGCTGATGCCAGATCTGCCACATCTGGATCAGCCCACCGGTTGGCAATGTTGAAGTGTGAAGTTGTGAGGGTTCGCCTGTCCCTGGGACCTTTTTCCTCTCCTCAACAGCCCCCACCCGTGCACAGACTTTCCTCTACTCCTCAACAGCCCCCACCCTTTGCACAGACTTTCCTCTCCTCAACAGCCCCCACCTTTGCACAGACTTTTATTTTTGGCTTTTGTTTGTCTCCCATGTGTTTTAGCCTTGTGTTATCTTTAGTCTTGTTCCCTTGTTAATTGTGTTTTATTAGACCTTGTATTATTCCCTGTTTAATTCCCCAGTGTGTTTGGTTCTGTATTTTTCCTACAGTATACCCCTGTGTGTTAGTTCTACCTTCTCGCCCCATGTGTGCCTCGTTGGTAATTAGCCCTCCTGTGTCCCATGTCTTAATTAGTCTGTCTATATATGCTGTGTGTTCCCTACCCTCCAGTGTCGGTTCATTATTGGAGTTCATTGTTTTGAGATCCCTGTCTTCGTTCCTTGTCTCCCTATTTCAGTAAGTCTAGTTTTTCAGTTTGTATTATCATCTTTGTTTTTGTTTTTACAGTCTCATTTTATTAGTGTTTATTTTGTAGATGAGTTGTGCCTTCCCCTACCAGCTCTGCTGTGGTTCCTCTGTTGTTTTTGTACCTGCTCTCGTTTATGAGATTCTTTGTTTTGGTTGCTACCCTTTTTGAAGTAAAGACCATTTTTACACTTCACCCCTGGCTCCACGTCTCGTTCCACTCGTCTGCCTGTTCTCTCCTCGTTCTGTTTCGCGATTGGGTCCTCAAACAACACTATCCATAACAGAAGTGGTGTATGGAAGGGGAGTTGAGAAGGTCCGAAACCTGGACCAGCCGAACCGGGAGGAGGGTTGCCATCTGGTCCCGCAGGACCGGAGGAAGCGTTACAGTAAACACTCTGATTAACCAAAACACTTCATAATACTTCATGTATCCTTAATCCCTAGGCTAATGAGGCACTAAGATGTTAGTAAAAAAAAAAGAATGTATGCCAATGACAGAAGGGTCCATCGCCTCCAGACTCCCCTCCAGACTCATCCCCTCCAGACTCACCCTCTCAACAGCCAAACCATCAGCGGCTGGCCCAGCACAGGGAACTGCCACAGAGACCCGTGCACCTGAGAGAGGAACTGCGATGACCAAGGAACAAGCCACGGCGGGGCTACCAAGAGCTGGATCAGGACCGGGAACCACACAGCTGCGCCCCGGTCCGGCGCAATCAGGATCAAGGACCTGCGCTCCCGACGTACCCGCTCCAACAACTGATCTATCAGATGTATGGGGGGGAAAACGTACAGAATCCCGGTCGCGTCGAGGATAGTCACTCGCCGCTGCTCCGAGAGGGTTGCCCTCATGGGCCTTGAGCTTAGAACCAAGCCCAAGTACTCCACCTGTTGACTGGGAAAAGGCGTACTCTTCTTCCAGTTCACAGCAAAACCCAGCTTGGTGAGGAATTCCACCACCAGCCTGGTATGAGACCTGGCTACCTCCTCCGACCGGCTGAGGAGCAGAATGTCGTCGAGATAGAAAATAGTTTGTATCCCCTGATGACGTAGAGGCTCCAGCGCGGTCTCTACGGACTTGGTGAATGTGCGGGGGGCCAGAGAGTAGCCGAACGGCAGCCTCTGGTATTCGTACACCACACCCTGAAACAGGAAGCGTAGGAATTTCCTGTGAGGAGGGACAATCGGGATGTGAAAATACGCATCCTTCAGGTCTATGGTGGTGAACCAGTCTCCCACCCTGACAGCGTTTAGCAGGTGTTTGACGGTCAACATTCTGAACCGTCTCGCCACAATCAGACAATTGAACGCGGACAGATCCAGTATAGGTCTGACACCTCCCGATTTTTTGGGCACCAGAAAATACCGGGAGTAGACGCCACACATCGTGTCCTCCCGTGGGACCACGACTATGGCTTGCTTTGCCAACAGATATTGGATCTCGTCGACCAGAGCTGTCACTGCTGCTGACCCTGACAACAGGGTCTGCACCAAACCTGAAAACGGAGGGTGGGGTTGTACGAATTGCAACACAAGCCCCTGCCTCAACGTTCTCTCCATCCACGTCGACATACGGCACTGCTGTAGCCATATGTGATGATACTCCCAAAGCGCACCCGCTGCCATTTGGCGGAGGCCCGCTAGGAACTGTAGAAAGGCGGCCCGGTCCCACCCACTGTGCGTAGCCAACCCTGGACCCGCTAACCGTGCGGGCAGGGCGTTCCGTGGAGTCGGGACATCGGTCCCTGACACAACCCACGAGGCAATCGCACCCAAGGGGGGACCCCGACAGAAAGGGCCGGTTTGATACGGGAGAAGCTGACATCATACCAGGTGACAAGAGCTCCCCCACTGAACACCCCCAGCATGGACCGCTGAGGAGCTATTCTGCAGCTGGACATGCAAGGTGTGAGGCCCCCATGCGCGCCTGCCAGACCACTGCCGGTCTTTCGGGAGTGGGAGGCACCAACGTGATACCCAACCTGGCAAAGGCGAGGTCGGGGAAACCTGCGCTGAGCCTGAAGAGGCCTCGAGTCCCCCTGCTGACAACCTTTGAAGGTGACAGACGTAACACCAGGCTCACCAATCGCAGACGCAGAACGCGTGGCGAGGGAGCCACGTGACAGCACAACATTCTCACGGACAGACCCAGTCTCAGCCATCAACTGGGTGTCAGCCCCTGTCCCCATGAGAAGCAAAACGTGGGGCCGCTTGCGCTTCATTGAAGACCCGCAGCCCGCAGCCAAAGGAAACAAATCAGAGGCCTTATCCCGCTGGTGTTGGGGGGGGGAGTGACCGGAGAGCGGGCTGCACACAGCTGGACGGCAAAGTTTTTTTAGGGCGTGCTCATCCGATGTAGCCGATCCCTCGGCCGCCAAGGCTGTCGGCCTTGTGGACACCTGTTGACGTTGAGCCCAGGGTACCTCAGGCAGGGGAAACATGGCCGCTGGTCGAGGGCCTCTCCATAGTCGCTGACGAGGCCGTGCTCTCACCTCTGGCTGCATGGTGTGAGGCGGTGTGGGGCCCAGGTCAAATACCGCCTGTGTTTCCGCAGAACGACAAAAAAGTCCTTCCGCGGAAAGAGGAAACCTTTCCTCCTCCCCAAGGGAAGACTGCTCTTACCAGAGATGCCTATTAATAAGAGTTGATAGCATCCTGATCCTCCCTGCGGTTATAGCTTGCGACTGATTCAAGATTTCTATAACCCCAAAAACGTGCACAATGTTTTCAGCGTCGGCTGGCCCTGCAGCCCCACTACCCGACTACAATGTGGACAGAAAAACAGTCAGCTGAGCCATGACACTGGCCGCAGCAAAATTCCATCCTGTGGCGATATAAACATCATCAGTCCATACTGCCACCTGCCGGGCCGACTTGCTCTCAAGCGTCGGCTTCCGGGTGGGACACCGTTCAACCCTGCCAGGGCAAAGGCTTGATGCTACCTGGCTCTCAAGCCAGGGTACACCTGCCTTGCGCCCTGTTGTCAGCCCATCTACCCATAAAAAGGGTAAATAAGTCTCAGCAAAACCCTCCACATTAGCTACCGACTGACCTTCATCAATGAACCGGTTAAGAGGAGGGAAAAGCGGTGACAGCCCACAGCGGGGAACAACGGGACAGTGACCCAGCATTACAGCATTAGCATGCGCTCCAAGATAGCTGGGAAAACGTCCAACTGAGAGTCACGTTTACCGAGATATCCTGCCCCTTGCGCCAATACACAACTCGGTTGTCTCACAGGACAACAAGCAGTATTACTAACGCCAACATTAATGCCTGATGGCGCAGGGCCTACCTGAGCGCGAGTTAGCCCGATAGCTAAACATCGCGCGACGTCCCTCGATCCGCTGTCAGAAGACGAGGAAACCCCAGGACAGGCCCGGCGCGCCGTTGGAACATGCCGAGAAGATTCCAGGGGCTGGCAAATCTCTGGCGAAAACCCAACATTGTTCAATTTCTCTCTGCATTTCATAACAGCTAGTTCATGGAATGCACTGCACATCCATGATGGAAAACGAAAAAGAGGAAGGGTGAGTGTGACCATGCCCGGTGCCTTATAGGGGGGCACTGGGGCAGGGCCTGGTCAAGTGCATGGGTGCATTGTTTTCATTAATGAAGTACAGTAGCTACTGGAGATGAGGTATATCTCAATATGGCGAAATAGCGAGACACGATTCGCCAGTACGAATATATAACTGCATTTCAATATGTGGAGTGAAACTTGAACAGTCTGAATGTGGTGCTAAAGCAATGTCCAAATATGAGACAATTCAAACTGAATTATAAGGAAATGATGTTCACAAGGTACTCGGATGAGGAAGGGATTTGACATTCATGGGTGTTTACACTTTTATTTTATTTCTTTCATGTTTTACATATATAGTTTTTGTTTTTTGTTTTGCACTATATTTGTTTTGTAAAGTTTTAAATTAGTACACTCATTGAGTAGTGGAAAAGGGGTATGCTTAAATAAGTGTATACTTATTTAAAAACTCCCTACTCGTTTTTATTTTTTTTTATCCACTTTTTCTCCTCATTTTCTATTTTTCTCCCATCCTTCACTTCAACTTCAAATTGCTTTCTTTTCCTTTCGGAACTTCATTTGTGCAGTGGTTGAAAGACAAACATACAGTAACAATACATAGACACTCACCACTATATATAAAAAAAATTGTTAAAACTACAATAAAAAGACCACTATATAAAAAAACACCAACTATTTGTAGCAGGGTGGATTATCCCTGCTTTATGGGAGTGGATGTACACTGCCACCTAGTAGTGGGAACGCAGCAGATCTGGGTCCGGCTGAGTCCCCGACTGGAGGCCAGGGCCCTCATTCATCAACGTGACTTACGCACAGATATGTGCTTAACCTGTGCGTACGACCATTTCTAAGCAAAGTGTGGGATTCATCAATTTCAACTTGAACTTGACTTCGTGCTTATGTGTACGCACAGCTCTGAGCATGCTTAGCTGACACCCAGTGGTAGAATATCGTTACTACGGCATATGCGCTGCTCAGTTCATGCATTAGTTTCAACTCGGAAATAAGCTTCCGTGCATTAGTTTCAACACTGGCGTGTTCAACTTCTGTATGACCCGTAATTCATTATAGTTCATTGTAAAATAGCGACAGTAGTGTAATTATAACGGGCTCACACGCGAACAAGAGGTTGGCCTGCTTGTTTGGCACGGGGGGGCAGACGCAGAACACCAACCTCCAAACGCGATTAAATATTGTTTCAAATAAAAAGCGAATTATTTTGTGTGTCATGTTTCCAAATAAGATTGGTCACGAAATGCTTTCTACTTCAATTTGTTGGTTAGAATAGATGACCTCCGTTGAAACTTCACTGAGACTAACAGTCTATTTGTGAGCTCCCGCACAGATGTGATAATAATAATAATAATAATAATAATAATAATAATAATAATAATAATAATAATAATAATAATAATAATAATAATAATAATAATAATAATAATAATAATAATAATAATAATAATAATAATAATAATAATAATAATAATAATAATAATAATAATAATAATAATAATAATAATAATAATAATAATAATAATAATAATAATAATAATAATAATAATAATAATAATAATAATAATAATAACAATAATAATAATAATAATAATAGCTTCATTTTATATAGCGCCTTTCAAGAGACCCAAGGTCGCTTTACATAGATAGGGGGGGGGGGGGGGGAATAACAAAGTAACAAACATAGTGGACAGACACAACATATAAATATGATGATGGAATTCATTCAAGTCCTCTCCACCCTCGGGTCTTTGCCACCGGCACGATCCATCGTGATATTGGAGATGGATCGAGCAATAGACTGTTACTGTAGCTGTCAAAGCTCCATCACAAATTCAGTTATGTGAATAGAAAGGGATTCCACTCAGTCAATGTTGCGATGCGCATTTGCCTGATACATGTTGTTGCTGCATGCCGGGAGGAAAGGCATGCTGCATGTTTTCAATTCATTAAATAAAACGGATACTTTTTGCAAGGGTTTACTGACTGTCATACAAATAATCAACCAACTACATACTGTAACTTTTCAGTGCACGTTCTTATTTACATTGTGACAACAGCCTTGTGAGTTCCCGCAGTGACCCGCACACAGACATGATGGAATTCAAGTTCAAGTTTGTATTGATCACATATAGGCAGGCTACACATGGCGTATAGGCTACATCATACATGGCAGTGAGATTCATTGTTCTTGTATATGCTCTCGTATTATTGTTTATATAGGCTACCCAATACTGACATCAAAATAGATTGTATGCCTCTAGAAATCATATGCAGCAGGTAGAAAATTGACGGAAAATCCGTCGCGATTTGGAATAAAATTGAGGAGAACTTTAATCCCTGGGTATTAATCAAACAAAACGGGAAAAGGCAGTCATATTCCAGCATGGTCTTTATTAGTGTTTTGAGCTGTCCAGGCAGAATTGCAGCAATGGTCTTAGGGAGCCGTTGATATGTGACATCACCGTGTACAAGTCCGCCTTTTATTTATCCCATAACACGCGTTGTGTCTTCTTGGTTCGGCAGCGCCTCAGTGAACAATCTCCCGTGGAGTTTCTCAGAGTTCCGCTCGGGTCAGTCCATTATTTCACATCCCAAGGGGGGTGTTTCATTACCATATATGGATAATCATGCACGAGCATTGACGGTAGAACAAAGAGGTATTTATCTACACGGAGAAGCATAGGACCTGTGTACGCACGGTTGATAAATCCCAATATTTCTGTGCGTACACACATTCTAAATTCTGTGCTTACGTGTGGAAATAGAACATTTTCTACGTCACGTTGATGAATGAGGGCCCAGGAGTATTGGAGTGGAGGTTTAGCAGAGGGAGTGGATGGGGCCTAGGATTCACTAACCTAGGGGTGGTGCGCTGGTCCTTCTTGCCCTCCAGGGCGACTTGCAGTAGTTCCCCACACACCCACACTTCCCTCAATACTTCCTGCGCCCTCCCACACCCGATGACAGTAATGATGGATGATATACTTTCTACCATGTGTGCCCTCTTTCTTACGCAGCTGGGGAGCGTCGTTGGAGGGAGCAAGAAGTGGATTGGCTGGCTGGCGTGGCGGGCCGGTGACCGGAAGTACTGGCGCTGTTGAAAGGAGGATCAATGGTGGACAGTAGCAGAACGAAACGGGAGTCGAGAGGACGACACCAGAGGACGCGGAGCTGCAAGAGTACGAGGACACACAACTCTTTTTGTCTTGTGCTTTTCTCCAGTGGAACATTTTCCTATTGCCGACTGCGGTGTTCACCCCCGCTGTAGAACGGTTGGAGCCTCAGACAGGAGAGACATTGTCGCAGCACTGCACGCCGTGAGTAAATGGATACAAGATATCAGAATACGCGTCTGACAAGCAAACCCGAGTGGTAAATGAAGAAATAGAAGAACAGTGACTGCATTGGAATTAGGAATATTATTAGTAGCGTGGAGCTGAAGATTATCAGAACGGCATGCAGTAAGCCAGTAAAACTGTAGAAGATTTGAACCCAGTATTTTGGACACTCCATCCTCTGTGAACTACCTCTCTCTCTTTGTTGTATCATATGGAGAATATCTAATTTGTGCATTGTGACGAACCCGTGAACGGGGGGACCTTGCTATTACTGAGTTTGCCTTCCATTACAGGCGGGAGGACATTAGTATACGCCTGGTGCTTGGAGTATACTAAAACACCCCAGTACGGACAGAACGGTTTTAGCCCGAAAGCATGAGGGGCTACGGGAGCGGAAGGGGGTGGCGTCCTTCCGGCCCTCACCTTCGGGCCCCGGTCATAACTAAACCCTTTTTTGTAGTGTTTGTAAACTCAGCGCTTCCACTGCCCAAACCTAGGTTAGGATATGAGAGGAGTATTAGTTGCTGTGTGACACTTAGTGTGTATTTACATAACCTATGTTCCCTATAATCATTTGCCGTGGCTCCACGAGAGATGGTGTGATATCGATACATATTTTAGGCTATTTGCAGTGAACCGTGTTTTGAGGTGTGTGATAGTCATAGACCCGTGTGCAGGGCAAACCCTTTTATTCACGTGTGTAGTGCCTCAGGGGCAGGGATAGGTAGCGTGGGTGGGAGCAACAGCCTGGGGGTGGGTTGACAGGGCATTGAGCGCTTTCTCCTTTTAACTACCCCATCTTTTAAATAGGCTAACTACAAATTATTTATGTAAAGTATAACCATTGTATTAGATATCTATTTTTCCTACAATAAAAGCTTTCTTACTGATTCTCGGAGCATTCTCCCGTGTCTGTTTGTGGTCTTGGGGAAATTCGTGGTGGTAGGTCGGCTGACCCCTTTGGGAAGTGTATCCGTGCATTTGCACACCTTAGCCTTAGACCTGGGCCCTCATGTATCAACCTGACTTACGCACAGATATGTGCTTAAGCCGTGCGTACGACCATTCCTACAGTGGCGGCCGCCACTGGGGGGCGCTAGGGCGCCGCCCCCCCTTCAGGCCCTGCCTGGTTATATGAGAGTAGAACAAGAAAAGGTATCTTTTTGTTTTTTGTTTTATAGCCCTATAAATAATATAAACATGTTTAAAATGAATAATATTTACTCATTTTAAGTATGTTTGTATTTCCAATGCACAATATAACGTTATTATCGCAATTAAAAAACACTCGTTTTCCAGAGCAGGAAGTGACATCACGTTTTTTTTATTTTTTTTTATTTTTTTTTATTTCTCGGCCCGGGCTATACGTGATAGCGCTCTGAGTGCGCGTCACAGTTTGATCGCTGTATCCGTCACAGCCAATCAGTGCATAACGCGTTGTGCGTTGAAATATGACTATTATGTTGGAATCCGGGCGCGATTTGAAGCGGTCTAGCCAGTAGCGTCAAGAATATCTGTAGCCGCATTTCGCGGAGACGCTCTCTGATTGGCCGACGCCAGTATTTTTTTCCGTGGCAGAATTTCACAGAGACGATCTCTGATTGGCCGAATCCAATTTCTAATGTTCCAATTCTAGCTTCTAGCTTCCTAGGTTGGTTCCTAGGTTGGTCTAGGTTGTTTGTCTTAGAGCGTGCCGTGACTGCAAGTTCTTTAGACTGTTAAGCTTAGACACTCTTTCAAAGTTGGTTAAGGTTAGAGTTTGTCTTAGAGCATGGCGATAGAACGCCAGGTAGTTTGCAGTCTGTTCGAGCGGAAATGGACAAAGGAATGTACTTGTTGAGTGTTGTGCTAACGAGCTAACACTTGGCTAACAAGCTATATGGCGGATTATACACGTTTATCAAGCTCTCCTGCCCTGGACGTTTCAACTAAACAGTGAGTGTCTCTCTCTCTCTCTCTCTCTCTCTCTCTCTCTCTCTCTCTCTCTCTCTCTCTCTCTCTCTCTCTCTCTCTCTCTCTCTCTCTTGTGCTTAACGTTAACGTTTGTAAATAGTTTTTTTAGGAGCAGTACTGTTAGGCTACTGCTGGCCATTCATGAAGCGAGACATTGCTGATTGTTTATTTATTTTATAACACAAGACTATGACTACCAACTGCCTAGCCAGCCGTGTATCAATCTTGGATGCAATAATAACGTTACTTACCACACTGACTATGTTGATGGCTCATTGATTTAACTACTGCAGCTCTCTCGGATTGAAAATACGTGGATTATGGCTTGTTCAATATCGTCTATGTTTGAATGAATGAATGAATGAGAACTTTATTAACAGATTGCAGAATGGGTACAATACAGTACGGCTCAATACACACAATTGTTAAGGGGATGCAGACCAGAGAAAGACGTTTGTCTTGTTTACATCAGGGTCCCAGATTTTCGATTCATATCGATAGTTTAATAGCTAGCCTTGGCTCGTTTAACAATATGCAAAATATGTGTACAGCCCTGTACTCATACTGAAGTTATTCTTGGTATATAATAGGTCTGATTGTGTAACGAATCGATTCCACGTCGCGCTGTGTGTGAGAGAGAGAAGGAGAGAGGGAGAGATCTGCCTGTGTTTGGAGACGGGCGAGTTTTGTTTCTAACTTTTCTATTTATATTGTGTTTCAAGTTGTGAATTAGAGTCTAGACTATACTTTATTTGACTGTTGTGTGTTGTTGTAGTAACAGCTGAGCGACTCGTTCATAAGAGCTGAGTCATTGCCGTGAGCGTGAGTCGAATCGCTCACGTCTTGCCATGAGTCTTGCGTGGTACAGTACTGTACTGTACATGTTTGCAAAATATTTGGTATAGCGCCCCTAGTGGTGAAGTACCCACCGGCCGCCACTGCATTCCTAAGCAAAGTGTGGGATTTATCTATTTGAACTTGTGCTTGACTTTGTGCGTATATTTAAGCACAGGTCGGACCATGCTTAGCTGACGCCCTGTGGTAGAATATGGGGACTGCAGACGGACGGCATAGATCAGTTGCATGCATTAGTTTCAACGCGGAAATAAGCTTGACTGACGTGTTCTGTATGACCCCCGTAATTCATTATAGTTCATTGTGAAATAGCAATATTAGTGTAATTATTGTCAAACCCTAAATAGCATGTGGAATAGGTCTTTCTCTCCGAATGAATGCAGGTTTATATATATAGCGTTATCGGGTGCACTGACTGCGCTCGCAGGAACTGTTTTCAGAGATAGCATCAGATAGGGATGAATGAATGAATGAGGGGCAGTCTAATTGCAGAGAGAACATAATATTAACTAGAGTCCACTACCCGAGACACCTCCTTCATTTGTACCGCAATTTGGGACCCAAATTGGAGCTATAAGCTTAAAAGCTTTTCCGTGCTTATTTGAGAAGGTCCAGCTGCAGAGCCGGAGAGACAGACAGCAGAGAGACAGACAGACAGACAGATAGACACTGTTCCACAGTGTGTGTGTGTGACCACTAGTCTCCTAGTAGAGACCCCCCCCCCCCCTCTGGACCACCTCCCAGTAGAGACCCCCCCCCCTCTGGACCACCTCCTAGTAGAGACAAGTTTTCTGAAATGTATGTTTATATATGCAAATTAGGCACTTCCCCATTAAATATGTGGACATTTATGGATGCAATAAGGCAAAATGAAGTAAAATAAACAACTAAATGTGTGTTATTGACGTTTTATTGTCACTAGTTTCATAGAAGACATGTTTAGGAAGCAAAATATAACAAAATCTCAAAATCAACAAAAAAAGTATATTTGCCTATTCACCTGCAGTGTCTCACCTTAATCCTCATCTTCGTCTTCTTCCTAGAGAAGTCTCTACTAGGAGGTGGTCCAGAGGGGGGGGGGGGGCTGAGTCTCTACTATTAGACTAGTAGTCACACACACGCACGCACGCACGCACACACACACACACACACACACACACACACACACACACACACACACACACACACACACACACACACACACACACACACACACACACACACACACACACACACACACACACACACACACACACACACACACACACACACACACACACACACACACACACACACACACACACACACACACACACACACACACACACACACACACACACTGTGGAACAGTGTCTGTCTGTCTGTCTGTCTGTCTCTCTGCTGTCTGTCTCTCTGCTGTCTCTCTCAAAATAGTATAAGTGCTATCTTGGCCCTGAGAGTTGCTCTCCGGCTCTGCAGCTGGACCCTTCTCAAATCAGCACGAAAAAAGCTATAAGCTTATAAAACGATTTAATATGCTAAACTTCGTTTTAAATTCTTTAATTCACTTTTGTTTATTTCATAAAGATTTTCCCGACATAATGCTACCTGCCCCGACCAGATCCGTGACTCTGTTGCGATACAGATGAATTATCTACTCAGAAAGCTTATAAAACGATTTAATATGCTAAACTTTGTTTTTAAATTCTTTAATTCACTTTTGTTTATTTCATAAAGATTTTCCCGACATAATTGATTGATTGATTGAAAAGTTTATTAACAGATTGCAGAATGGGTACAGTACAGTACAGCTCAATACATACAATTGTTAAGAGGATACAGACCTGAGAAAGACTTTCGTCTTGTTTCCATCAGGGTCCCCCATTTTCAATTCATCATATGACACACATGACATACAGATAGACAGTACTGCTACATCTATACATTTATGACATACCAGATTTTCAAATACAGTACTGTTTGTGATACTAAAAAAATCCAGAAGAAGAGTATATACATTTGACATAGAAACTGTGCATTGGGGGAGGTTGGGTAGGTGGGGTGGGGCTGTACATTGGAGGTGGGGGGGGGTTGGGTAGGCGGGGGGGGGACACTGTACATTGGAATACTGACATACATTTGACATGGAAACTGTACATTGGAGGAGGTTGGGTAATGCTACCTGCCCCGACCAGATCCGTGACTCTGTTGCGATACAGATGAATTATCTACTCAGAATAGTATTATAAAGTGGCTATCTTTTATGCTGTAGATCACTGCTGGTATGTGCGTGCAGAACCTTTATTTCAGCTGGGACTGTAGTATTTAAATATATATAAATAAGGGACTAAACACGTTTCGCAATTATGCCACATCAATGTGGAACGCCCTACCCAAAGCTGTAAAGGAATGTGGATCACTACCCACTTTCAAAACCTCTCTCAAGGGACACCTACGGGAGACTGCAATTCAACACTGGCCCCTGTAAATATCCTAACCCAACCCCCTCCAATGTACAGTCATTTACCTAGTATGGTTTTGTCAATAGTTCAATGTACAATTGTGTTTGTTTGTACAGTGTCTCCTCCCCCCCCCCCTCAATGTACAGTGTTACTTGTTTATACAGTGTGCCCCCCGCCCCCCCCCCCCCCCCCGCCCCCCCCCCCAACCACCTCCAATGTAAATTACCCAGTATGGTTGTCAATATCCCAATGTACCCAACCCCCCCCACCCAACCTCCTCCAATGTACAGTTTCTACGTCAAATGTATATACTCCCTTTTCTTGACTCCTTCTGTATCACAAACAGTACTGTATTTGCAAATCTGGTATGTCATAAATGTATAGATGTAGCAGTACTGACTATCTGTATGTCATGTATGTCATATATGTCTATATGAATTGAAAATGGGGGACCCTGATGGAAACAAGACAAACGTCTTTCTCAGGTCTGCATCCCCTTAACAATTGTATGTATTGAGCCGTACTGTATTGTACCCATTCTGCAATCTGTTAAATAAAGTTTTCATTCATTCATTCATTCATTTATTTGACGTTACTGTACAATATATGTGTATTAAAAGACGGAGCTGTCTTTTATTGTATTATAATAATTATTAATATTAAAAATAAATTAAGAAAGGCATTCTTATTCCAGCATGCATTAATGACACTAGGGCAACAGCAAAACAGTGGTTAATGGTCTTTATTAGTGTTTGCGGTGTCCAGGCAGCAATGGTCTTTTAGGAAGTTAATAGATATAATATCCGACAGTGTACAACACCCTCGGCTTAGTCCACTTTTCCACATTTCATGGGGGTGTTCCATTACCGTATATGGTTAATCGGGGCGGTTCTGGTATGCAAATACTTAAAACAGTGCACGAGCTCAAACGTAGGATCAAAGTCATATTTATCAAGACAGGTGTGCGTAGGACCTGTGTACGCACGTGTGATAAATCCCGTTTTTTTTGTGCGTGCACACATTCTAAATTCTGTGCTTAAGTATGGAAATAGAACATTTTCTACGTCACGTTGATGAATGAGGGCCCTGGATACTTCCCGTGGGGGTCTGGTGACAAATGCACATTAACAGACACGCACACAGTGTTCCCATTTAGCTCTCTTTACTGAAAGACTTATCTCTTAGGCATATATTTACACAAGGCACAAGAAGCAAAGCTCTTTCCACACTGGGCACCTAGTGCTCTCACTCTACGGCAATGAATAAAGTTCTTCCAACACTGGTCAAGACACAGTAATACAACCCGTCCCTTTAATTGACTATAAATTACTTTTAGTTTATTATGCACCCTAATAATGGAAGTATGGGTCCGGTAATGTTAAGGGCTATCATAAATAACAATTTATATTTTTCTGTTAGTTGGATTAGAGGAGCGGACAATGATGATCTTGTTTCTCTAACAGGCTTCTTCACGGCGGCAGTGAAGGGTGTCTACCTGTTCAATCTCTTCCTCCATGGTGCGGGAGCAGGACATGCAACAGCGGCTGTCCTGGTTAAAAATGGTCAACATGTAGTCATTGCATATGAACACCAACCTACCCATAGTGTTAACTCTTCGAATGGAGCCTCACTTCTACTAGAGGCAGGGGATGTGGTGTATGTGCAGCTCTGGGCAAACACATGGATCTATGACAGTGAGAAAATCATCACCACAGTACCTTCAGTGGCCATCTGTTGTTCACAGTGTGACGAGGAACATGGAACAGTACTATTATTTTTGTTTAGATTTGCATTTGTTCAGTGTCCTGCTAAATGTAACATGTACATTACAGATAACTTCATGAACATCCTTTTATACATTTGAAAAGCTCTATTAGGACATGTCTGTCACTTCTTTTCAGTATGTATATGGTTGGCCCAGTCTTCAATCTGGGCTGTGTATGTACATGTATATCATAGATTTGCAGATTCTTTATCAAATACAAAATAAAGGGGATTTTTATGAAGAAATGGCTCTTTTAACAATTCTTGGCTTCTGATCAAATGTGAGCAATTCTTTCCATTTCTAATGAATTTTTCTCTGTTGTTCACAGTGTGACGAGGGAAATGCAACAGTACTATTATTTTCGTTTACATTTGCATTTGTTCAGTGTCCCGCAAACTATTTAGATAGTTGATGAGCCAAACTGTATGACCCCCAGATCCAATAAAATGTAGGAATAATGCATGATCAACTGGGAGTGATGTAATAATGCATGATCAACAGGAAGTGATCTAATAATGCATGATCAACAGGAAGTGATGTGTTACTTGTGAACACTGTCCACTTTGCGCCAAACAAAATATATGTGTCATACAACTGCGTGATGTGAGGTAATATCATTGTTCATACAAAATGGATTCACATTCTTGGTCTGTTGAAACTCACAATAGAGGCAACTTGTTCCTGTCATCCACCCAGTAAAATGTTGAGTGTGAAAGTAACAACGAAATGGGGATATTTGTACAGCTTGGCGGTGGTCTGCGCTCTAGGCTACTGAACGCATTTGGCTTTATCCTGTTTCATCTTTCATTCTTCAACAATTATCAATCGAAATGTATCAATAAAAACACCCAGAGACCATTTTGTTTGTGTCTTTAAAGACCCAATCTATGATCAAACTATAAACAACTTGGTAGCCCGCTAGCCCCACCAAAAAAAAAAAAAAAAAAAAAAAAAAAAAAAAAAAAAAAAAAAAAAAAAAAATAATAATAATAATAATAATAATAATAATAATAATAATAATAATAATAATAATAATAATAATAATAATAATAATAATAATAATAATAATAATAATAATAATAAAGAAATTATATATATATATATATATATATATATTAGGTCTGTCAATCGATTAAAATATTTAACTCGATTAATCGCATGATTGTCCATAGTTAACTCGCGATTAATCGCAAATTAATCGCATTTTTATTTTACCTTACACATTGAGGACGAGCGTTTGCAATCTAATATGTGGCTGGAGGACCAGGCTTTGTCAACAAACCGATGTACTTTCTAACAGTTATATATATACTGTATAGTATTGCTATCTGTCCATTCTCATTGTCACTTGAGTGCATAAACCGTGCCTTCATAATGGCTTAAAGAAAATAAAAATCCATCGGTTGGTTGTCATTTTATAGCGCTGTGAATATAAGGTATATCGCACTTTTCCCCTAGTCTTT
>NC_140168.1:12547818-12665318 GCF_963971535.1 Notolepis coatsorum | reverse complement strand
TTTCCTCGCGTTATCTAGAGTCTTAACCAGGCTGGGCAGACCACGCGTGGTGCTTTCATCCGAGGAGTTCTGGGCGAGGACGAGTGGACCTGCACATTGGATTACCTACCCCGACGACTGCTGAGCCCTATACGGCATGGAATATCTATTTGCTTTGGTGCTTTGATTTGTGGAGCGGATAATCGCCAACACCGGTGAGTGTTGGATTTACCCCGAGAGGAGCCAAGGTGAGACGGCGCTCAGACCAGACTGAGGTCGCCTCGCTTCTTCTTCGTTGTGGACCGACAGCGACAGCTACAGCTATCGTCTACAAGAGAGCCCAAGTGTATTCATCTGTGGATCAAGGTTCCACGGGCACTGTTTTCTGTACCTGAATTCTCCCTGGAAATCGTTGACCAGACGGGATACAGCCGACGGCTCTCCTACCCCCCCTACTGGCTTACAACCGGAGGGACCCCTTCAGTATATTATCCAGCTATAATCATTAAGTGACCATCGCTATAATCCCCTAAGAGCCAGGTTGTATACTTGCTTCCTGTGTAACCAGAGATTGGACATTCAGTGTTGATTTGCATACGAGTACTCATTTGCCTTACAAGAGCATTCAATTCAAATCATAAATGTAATAAGTAATTATTATATGTACCTTTTGCTATATATTAAATATTTGACTATTACCTTTGTGTGGACCTGATTTCATATGTGGGAAAGTGTTCATCATACTTAGATATCGTGTACTGTATGGCCAGTAATTAAAGTACATAAAGCGGTAGTGGTTTAATGATACCATACTTATCAATACAGTCAGGGAATTGTACCCCTCAGTTACAATTGGTCCTTCGAGCCGGAGGGTAATCATTGTAATATTAATATAGTGGTATTAATATTGAAATGGCCTATGATGAACACTCCACGAAACGGTCCTCCTAAAGTAGAACGCCCGCAACGTAGACGACAGCCACCTCAGTACTTAGAGGATTACGCTGTCAGTAAACTACCTAGCCTTCTACAAACAGTAAACGCAGTAAAAGTAGAAAGTAAAATTATGTCCAACAACCCTATCAACCAGGATACCCCGACCACAGAGGCCCTAGTGGATTCTAATGTAACTGACCAAGCTCACGGTGGGGACCAGGAGGGAACTGACACGACTTTACCCCCCGCCAATACCGAAGAAGTAGTCCCCCCAGAGCTCCGGGAGGAAGACAACCCTCCAGAGGTGGAACTCTGCACGGAACAAGATGAGGAGAGCGCCGAGGAGATAGAGCTCCAGGACTCCCCAACGAGTACAGCCAGGAGCGGCTCACCTCTACAAGCGTCTTCCCCCAGCGAGGCGGAGAGGATGCTGTCACAGGCGTTCCTCGTCAGCCTGACAGCCTCTACCGAACGCGATCGACTCCAGGGTGAACGCGATCGACTTCAGGGTGAACGCGATCGACTCCAAACACAGCAACGGAGCGAAGAAGAGCACATACGCCTGGAGATGAGATGCCTTCAGACGGAAGAGAATATGGCAAGAGACCGGTCCGACACCCAGCGTGCCGCTGACGATGCCCAAAGAGAAGCAGAGCGCGACATCGCTCTCATCCAGCGCGAAGCCGAGCGCGACAGACTACAGGGCGAGCGCGACAGACTACAAGCCGAGCGCGACAGACTACAAGCGCAGCTAATGGAGCAGCTGATCACCAGGGCAACACCCCCTCCCTCCACAAGGGGTTCCAGAGCCTCGTAAAGACACACGTCAAGGGCACCCTCCCCTAACCGATTAGGCGACCTTGAACTCGACCACCAGAGAGAGTCTACACCCCCCTCCGAACTCCTTCCCCGACCGGTCCAAGTGAGACCCAGCTACAAGGAAGGAACGGCGGACACGGCGGAGAGGCTAAATAAACGACTACAGGATCTAGATGACCTGGCAGAAGAAGAAGAGGGAGAAGAGGAGAGTCAAGCCCGACAGCAGCACATTACTCCACAGGACCAGGAGGTCCAGTACAGCCCAGGCTATACCCCCGCGGCTCTGCGCTACAGACCCCCGACTCGACTCACGGGTGAGCATGACGCACGACCAGTCCCGAGGAATAGCACCTGAACCAGCGGGCCATGGTACCCTGCCAGTACCAGCCCACCGAGAGGCGTAAGAAGAGACTCGCCCAGGAGGCCTCTCTTCCAACGCTCACCGATGTGCCAGCCATCCATGGCGTCATACATTGGCACACCGACGTTTCCAGACTTCACCCATGAGAATCGAGCACAGTACACGGAGCTCCGGATGTGCTTAGAGACAATGATGGTGGATGTCGCTGATGAACGCCACAAGTATGCAATATTATTGAAGCACCTGAAAGTGCCCCGAGCGCACAACATAGCGCTGGCCTATGCCACCTCTACGACCCCATACACCGCGGCTCTAGCAGCGCTGGACCAGAGATATGGACGTATATGGGATTACGTAATACAGGAGATAAGGCATATTGATCGCCTACCCCCAGCAACAGACAATCGCTCACTAGACGACCTGTCTATAAAAGTACAATCCCTGGTAGGGATGCTGGGGGCGCAACGAGAAAAGGGTATGCACGAACTATACGCAAACTCGAACGTCGAGAGGATTTTAGAGAAGCTGCCGCCCGCCCGACAGGAGCGCTTCAGGCGGCAAAGAGACCACCGTGATCCTAACGGTCCCGAGCCATCCCTCCTAGATTTAGCCGACTTCCTGGCGAGAGAAGTCAGCAGCCTACGGCTGGATACGTTCGTGCGGAGCACGCCAAGCTCCAGAGAGGGACCTAGGAGAGTAAACGATGGCCGAAGATCGGTGACTGTCATGCACCAATCAGAATCAGTACCGAGCAGCAAGAACCACAGTACCCCCTCGACGAAAGAGAAGTGGAAGATGGTGTGCCAGTACTGCGAGAAGGAACACTGGTTGTCACAATGTGACCAGTTCAAGAAGATGACCGCTGAAGAAGTAAGTCACTGGATAAAGTCCAACAGGCGCTGTTACCGATGTGCGCGCAGTCACATGGCAGCCGAGTGCCGCCTAAAGAAGAAATGTAGTCGGTGTGACGGAGCCCATCTGGATGTCCTACACGACAGTAACAAAAGAAAGCCTGCACCATCCAACAGCACAAAGGCAAGTGTTATGTACATTGACCCCGCTAGCAGCAGCGGCGCCCAGGTGCTCTTAAAGGTGGTCCGTGTAACCCTGAGTTACCAAGACAAGATCATGGACACTTACGCCGTCCTTGATGACGGGTCAGAGAAGACCCTTCTCCTCGCGTCCGCTGCGGCCCAGCTGGGGCTACGGGGGAGCGAGAACCAGATGACTATTCGGACAATAAGACGAGATCTAAAGACGATAAAGGGCGAGAATGTCTCCTTCACTATCGCAGCAAGCGGGCAGCCAGAGAGACGGTACAGGATTAGTAATGCTTTCACCAGCCAAGAAATAGGACTATCGCAGTACACCTACCCCATCGCCAAGCTGATGGAGAAATATGTGCACCTGCGTCAACTTCCTATCCCGCTCATAGACGGCGCCACCCCGACCCTGCTGATAGGCTCCGACCATGCAGACCTCATAGTCCCGATAGACCGGGTCCATACAGGACCCAGAGGTTGTCCTGCAGCAGTCGAGACCCGCCTAGGATGGACGTTACAAGGCCCCCTCGCCAAGTCTCTTAACCGAACAGCAGCCACTGGCTGCCTCCACTCCAGAGCGACAGAAGGAGACACCACACTCCTGCAGCATGTAGAGAGGCTATGGACACTAGAGACAATGCCCTTTAAGAACGAAAAGAAAGACATTCGTTCTAAGGAAGATATCTACGCTATAGCCCTCCTCGAGCATGGGACAAAGAGAGTCAACGTCAGCGGAGTGATGAGATACGCAACTCCACTCCTGAGGCGAGAGGGAATGCCCACCTTTCATGCTACAAAAGAGGCGACGGAGCGGTATCTATTGAACACAGAGCGGCGCCTAGCCAAAGACCCCGCTCAAGAAGCTGTGTACCGCGCTGAGATTAACAAATTAATCACAGCGGGACACATAAAGAAAATTGCCATTAAAGAGGCCGATCAGACGACCGAATCATGGTACGTGCCGCACCACAAGGTCCACCACAACGGCAAGGATCGCATTGTGTTTAACTGCAGCTACCAGATCGGATCACAAAATCTGAATAAAGAACTCTTGGCCGGCCCAACACTCGGCCCCTCCCTACTAGGCATGCTACTACGCTTCCGCCAGGACAAGGTGGCTATCAGCGGCGACATCAAAGGGATGTTCCTGCAGGTGAGGCTAGTGGAGGAGGACAAGCCCCTGCTGCGGTTCCTATGGAGAGAGAGGATCGGAGATGAGCACCCAACCATCTATCAATGGGAAGTCCTCCCTTTCGGAACCACATGCAGCCCATGCTGTGCTACGTTTGCACTGCAAAAGCACGTCGCAGAGGACCCAGCAGCAGATGAAGAGGTCCAACAAAGTGTGACAAATAGTTTCTACGTGGACAACTGTTTACAAAGCGTCTCGACGCCAGAAGAAGCCGAGGCTCTCCTACTCAAGCTCCGCGCCTCCCTGATCAAAGGCGGCTTTGATCTCAGGCAGTGGGCCAGCAGCGACCCGCAAGTACTGCGCCGCCTCTCCCCCGAGGACAAGGCCGCGAGCAGCGATACTTGGATGGCGACCATCCCAGGAGAAGCCCAAGAAATGACACTAGGACTAGTCTGGCGCTTCAAAACAGACTCGCTCCATTATAGACACAAACCCCTGATCAAGGAGCAGGGAAGGTCGACGGCAATACCGACCACCAGACGGAGTGTATACAGAACACTCGCCAGACAATATGACCCGTTGGGATGTATTCTACCTTACACCACCTGGGCAAAGATGATTGTAAGAGCGCTATGGGACAAAGAGCAGCGCTGGGACGATCCCATACCCGAACACCTTGCATCCACATGGAGAGAGTGGGAGACGGAACTCCGCTCACTCCCCGGTGTTAATATACGCCGCAGCTACTTCCCACCCACAGTGAGGCCAGAGACATGCAAGATCGACCTGCACGTATTCAGCGACGCCTCCGAAGTAGCCTACGGTTCGGTGGCTTACTTGCGTGCCCAAGAGGAGGGAGGAGAAATACATACTGCTTTCATCCTGGCTCGCTCAAGAATAGCCCCACGCAAGCAACAATCTATCCCGCGCCTAGAGCTCTGCGCAGCCCTAGCAGGAGCGCAGCTCGCCACGTTAATCCAACGTGAACTCACCATTCCGGTGCAAAGAACAATCTTGTGGTCAGACTCCACGACCGTACTCACATGGATCCGGTCTGATTCGTGCAGATACAAGGTCTTCGTGGGAGTCAGAGTCACCGAGATTCAAGAGTTAACAGAAGTAACCAGCTGGCGGTATGTGGACACCAAACACAACCCAGCTGACGTCATCACCCGGGGAATGTCCCTGGATGACCTCACCCGTCCCAACCTCTACAGTGACGGGCCAGAGTTCCTCAAGCTCCCCGAAGAAGAGTGGCCTACACCCACCCCACGGGAGGCGAGCAAAGAGGAGGCAGAGAACAAGAAACCTATGTTCTGTGGGTTGACACACACACTCGTCCCCACAGACCCGGTTCTAGACGATTGCCTCACCCTAGAGGGTGCGCAGCTAAAGACATTTCTGTGGCACCACCCAGAGGTTCAGCCCACAACTGACATTTCAGCAGCTGACTACGAAGAAGCAGAACTCCTTCTACTACAACGAGCCCAGAGAGACTCGTTCCCCGATGAGCTAGCTTGTCTACAGGGAGCAAAGCACGTCCCATCAGACAGCAGACTGCTTCACCTGGCCCCCGAGAGCGACGCCCATAATCTCATCAGAGTGGGTGGTCGTCTGCGGAGAGCCCCAGACCTACCGGATGACGTTAAGTACCCGATAGTCTTGAACAGCCGACACAAGGTCACAGAGCTGATCATAAAGAAATACGACGAGGATGTGCACCACGCAGGGGCAGAGAGAGTCTTCGCGGAGATCAGACGTCGTTATTGGATACTGCAAGGGAGAGAAGCAGTGCGGCGCTTCCAGCGAACCTGTCTAGACTGCCGTAAGTGGCGCGCGCAGCCCAGTATACCCCGGATGGCTGACCTACCTCCCTGTCGCCTCCGACTCGGCGACAAGCCCTTCCACTCCACCGGTGTGGACTGTTTTGGCCCGCTGTATGTAAAGAGAGGAAGAGGAACCGAGAAGCGGTGGGGTATTGTATTCAAATGCATGACCACCAGAGCGATACATATCGAACTCCTTCCAACCATGAGCACAGACTCATTCCTTATGGCCTTCCGAAGATTCACATCACGAAAAGGAAAACCGTCTACATTGTTGTCCGATCACGGGACAAACTTCAAAGGCGGAGAAAGAGAGCTGAGAGAGAGCTTCCAAGCTATGGGCCCAGAACTTAAGACCCACCTCGCTCCATCCCAGATTGACTTCCAGTTTAATCCCCCGAACGCACCTCACTTCGGTGGAACCTGGGAACGAGAAGTACGTTCCATAAAGACAGCCCTGTACGCCGTGCTTGGGGCCCAGACTGTGGCGGAAGAAGTCCTAATGACAGTCCTCACGGAGATCGAGGGAGTATTGAACTCAAAGCCCCTCGGTTACGTCTCAAGTGATGTAGCAGATGTCGACCCAGTCACCCCCAACACCCTCTTGATGGTGCGGCTGGACCCCGCGCTACCACAGACAATGTACAGGCCTGAAGAAGCGAACGGCCGAAGAATGTGGAGGTACAGTCAAGTACTGGCTGACAAGTTTTGGAACAGCTTCCTACTCCACTACCTACCGTCTCTACAGACCCGCCAGAAGTGGGTAAAAGAGAGAGACAATTTGACAGAAGGAACAGTCGTCATGATCATCGACCAGTCACTACCCAGAGCTATGTGGCCGGCTGGCCGCGTAAGCAAAGTGATCACCGGTGCCGATGGAAAGGTCCGAGCAGCTGAAGTGCTCGTCCAAGGACGGATTTACACCCGACCCGTGGCGAGGCTAATAGAACTGCCAAGGCTCCCTGATACTATTGATGACGACCATGACCCTATGACTTTGTGAGTTGACTGACCCTTACAGCGGACATTGAGTAGCGGACAGTGCGGTTAATCTGTCTCTGCTCAGCTAATTAGGTGGGACTAATTAGGGGCGGCTGTTGTGAAGGATCAGATTAAACCGAATATATATATTTATTTATGGATATATATTTAATAGTATTTGTATATCGTTTGATATCCCTTGTATATTCCTTGTACATATACACTGAATATCCCTTTATTCTACTACAGCCCATAATAGTTCATTCTCTTATTGGACAAGCCCCTGGCGTTCAAGTTCAAAGGTACCGACGAGACATGCCTTTACTAGCCTCAGCTCCGCGCAGGAATACGGCTACCGAAAGCAGAGCGGCACTACTTGTCCACTGTGCATATAAATATGGCGCAAGAAATGTAGAATTCCTCTTAGTCCTTTACCCTTCTACCCAACTAAGTAACAAGACGTGAAGCCTCACCCCACGATACCGCGTGCGGTGTAGTATGGCCTGTTTGGCCTTAGAATAGCATCGAGACCTCGTGCGAATTAATAGCTGAATTGCCAGAGTTTGGCACCGTATTTCTATTAAGTAATAATAGTCTATTATGTATGGTGCATCGTTCGGTTAGAGTTCTAAAGTGAGCAGCACCCCCATCGTTTCCTCGCGTTATCTAGAGTCTTAACCAGGCTGGGCAGACCACGCGTGGTGCTTTCATCCGAGGAGTTCTGGGCGAGGACGAGTGGACCTGCACATTGGATTACCTACCCCGACGACTGCTGAGCCCTATACGGCATGGAATATCTATTTGCTTTGGTGCTTTGATTTGTGGAGCAGATAATCGCCAACACCGGTGAGTGTTGGATTTACCCCGAGAGGAGCCAAGGTGAGACGGCGCTCAGACCAGACTGAGGTCGCCTCGCTTCTTCTTCGTTGTGGACCGACAGCGACAGCTACAGCTATCGTCTACAAGAGAGCCCAAGTGTATTCATCTGTGGCTCAAGGTTCCACGGGCACTGTTTTCTGTACCTGAATTCTCCCTGGAAATCGTTGACCAGACGGGATACAGCCGACGGCTCTCCTACCCCCCCTACTGGCTTACAACCGGCGGGACCCCTTCAGTATATTATCCAGCTATAATCATTAAGTGACCATCGCTATAATCCCCTAAGAGCCAGGTTGTATACTTGCTTCCTGTGTAACCAGAGATTGGACATTCAGTGTTGCTTTGCATACGAGTACTCATTTACCTTACAAGAGCATTCAATTCAAATCATAAATGTAATAAGTAATTATTATATGTACCTTTTGCTATATATTAAATATTTGTCTATTACCTTTGTGTGGACCTGATTTCATATGTGGGAAAGTGTTCATCATACTTAGATATCGTGTACTGTATGGCCAGTAATTAAAGTACATAAAGCGGTAGTGGTTTAATGATACCATACTTATCAATACAGTCAGGGAATTGTACCCCTCAGTTACAGCCACCATCTGGCCAAATGGCACACAAATGGGCATGGCTTAACAACCACACTACAGAAGGTTAACCCTTTCACTATCACACTAGGACTCAAAAACCTCTTTTATTGACAAGCGGCCAACGAGGTATTTTATTTCTTTTGAGTAAATGCATTTAGTTTGATGCGCGAGCTAAGCAACATTGTATTGTATAACTGTTGCATTTGTACTGTGTTCATTCAATAAATATAGTTCTCATGGTGTGAGAGGGACGAGGAGTTGTGATGATGAGCCCAAGATAATAAACGCCGGTTTATAAAGAACCGACCTGTGTTCGTGTGTCGTTGGGGAGAGAGCTACACATACACCAGAGGTGCCTTCCTTTATAGTTAGATGAGTCAAGATGACTATAGCTATAATTGCGCTCATTATATAGTGTCTCTGCTATTACAACAGAGCACTAGTCTAGCTGTTTACTTCTGGTTCAACACCTAGTCTCAAAAAGCTATAACCTACTATACATACAATTTACTTTAGAATCAGAATCAGAATCAGAAAGGTCTTTATTGCCAAGTAGTTTTCACATACAACAAGGAATTTGCTTTGGTCATTTTCGGTGCGAGATTAACGGACAGACAATAACGGACAGATAATAATGTAATAAAACCTTGGGTTATACCATGAGCAGGAGAAACTGCTTATTAGCAGGGGAAGCTGCTCTTTTGTCAAAGCCCTTCAATGATCACAGGCACAACCAGGGTACAAAAGATAACAAGGTTTATTGATTAAAAACACATAATTCATGAGGCCGACACTAATATCCCCTCCAGGGATGATGGGGTTAACAGACCCGGAGAATAACGGGTTAACCCTTTCACTATCACACTACAGATGGAACCAGTCTGTAGTGTGGTAGTGAAAGGGTTAACCCTTTGTCGCGTGGCAGTGAAAGAGTTACAGTTAAAAAGTTACAGACCAAAACTAAAGTTTGTTGTTATAGTGCCACCTTCTGGCCAAAATCCAACACTGTACTCCCCTGGCTCCTCGGATGAACGTTCTTGAGATATGTGTGCCACAGACACACACAGACACACACACAGACACTGACACAGACACAGACACACAGACACACACAGACACTGACACAGACACAGACACAGACACAGACACTGACACTGACACTGACACTGACACTGACACTGACACTGACACTGACACTGACACAGACACAGAGACAGACACAGACATAGACATAGACATAGACACAGACACAGACACAGACACAGACACACAGACACAGACACAGACACACACAGACACACACAGACACACACACACACACACACACACACACACACACACACACACACACACACACACACACACACACCAGTGGAGGTTTCTCTATGACACCACGTGAAATACAAATTCACTCATAATTCATAATTATTATTAATTTACATATACCTATATATATATATATATATATATATATATTTTTTTTTTTTTTTTTTTTTTTTTTTATTATTATTATTTTTTTTTATTATAAATGTTTTTGTTATGGTTTGACACCGACCCCAAATGCTAACGACACAAAGAGAGTTGTTTCAGAGTTGCCAAAAACTAGGGCTTGTTTTATTTCACAAAATAGCAGCAATAACTTGGTTGAGAACAAACAAAGACTGGGATACAAGCATAGCTTCTCCCGGGATGGTTCGTCCGAGGATTAGACTGTGACGTCAGAGCCGCTCTGCAGATTCCTCTCGGCAGCTCCCCGAGGTGGTGACAGAGAGGGAGAGAGAGAGCGGGTTAGCTCTGAGTACAGTTGGGAACAGAGCAGGTGACAGGAGAAGTGACTTGTCCCAAAACAGATAATCCAGTGACAGAATCTTCGGTGTAAATACACACTGTGAGCAACGTCCCAACAACAATCCACGTGATAGAATCTTCGGTGCTAATACACAAAGTGAGCGAAGTCCCAATAATAATCCAAGTGATAATATCTTCGGTGTGAATACACACAGTGAGCGAAGTCCCAATAATAATCCAAGTGATAATATCTTCGGTGTGAATACACACAGTGAGCGATGTTCAAGCAAATATTATCCAAAATGAACAATCCAAAATACAGGCACAGGGTGAGTGACAGTCTGACAAAAAGCAGGATCTCTTCAGTGTTTAACACACACGAAAAACGATAGGGTCAAAGACAGTCTTGCAAAACTCACCCAGGCGCTGTGCGAAAAGAGAGCAGGATCAAACAGGGCGAGCGCGTCGCCACGGGGAACGGGTTGTCCAAGCGGAATACTTCTTGAATATCCTGGGAGGCAAAGCACAGGGAAAAACAGCAGGCAAGGAAGGAACAGCAAATGCTGATAATATATCAAAACGATCCAACAACACTTGATGGGGAATCGGGGTATATATAATCAGAGGAATGCTTAATGACAAGCTGTGACAGCTGCGGGATGAGATAGACAAGCGTGTGGTTGGTGAAGCACCAATCAAACGGCGTCTACGGGAAGAAGCGTGTGAATAGGAGAATGCAATTGATTAACAGAAAACTAAAGGAACAGAGCGAGTAGGCTTAAAGGAACAGAGCGAGTAGGTGAGCAGCGGACAAAACCTCACAGTACCCCCCCCTCCACGGGAGCCACCCGGCGACCAGGCCGACCCGGCTCGTCAGGATGGGCACGATGGAAGTCAGTGATCAAGCCGGGATCCACGATGAGCTGTCGGGAGACCCAGCTCCGCTCTTCCGGGCCGTAACCCTCCCAGTCCACCAGGTACTGGAACCCCCGACCCCGCCGTCGAACGCCCATCAACCGGCGGACCTGCCACTGGGGGTGACCATCCACCATCTCGGGAGGCGGAGGATCAGGAGCTGGAGGCATCAGGGGACTGAGGGAGACGGGCTTAACCCGGGAGACATGGAAAACGGGGTGAATGTGCATGGACGCAGGAAGTTTAAGACGCAGGGCCGCCGGACTGAGTACCTTCAGAACCTCGAAAGGTCCGACGAAACGGGGGTTAAGCTTCTTGGCCGAGGACCGAAGCGGGAGGTCCTTCGCGGAAAGCCACACCCTCTGCCCAGGGTGGTAAGTCGGCGCGGGAACCCGGCGCCGGTCGGCCCCACGACAGGCACGCTCAGATGTCCGGAGCAGCGCGGTCCTGGTGATCTCCCAGACCCGTCGGCAGCAGTCGAGGTGGACCTGCACGGAGGGAACTGCCACCTCCGTCTCCTGTGCGGGGAAAAGAGGCGGTTGGTAGCCCAGGGAAACCTCAAATGGTGAGAGGCCGGTGGCGGAACTGACCATGGAATTGATGGAGTACTCGACCCAGGGAAGGAAACGGCTCCAGGAAGCTGGTCTCTCGGCTGCCACACACCGAAGAGCAGACTCCACGCTCTGGTTCATCCTCTCCGTTTGTCCGTTAGTCTGGGGATGATAACCAGAGGAAAGACTGACCGTCGCCCCCAATCCCTTGCAAAAAGCCCGCCATACCTGGGAGGTGAACTGGGGCCCCCGGTCAGAGACGATGTCCTGGGGAATACCATGAAGGCGGAACACGTGGTGAGTCAGGAGGTCCGCCGTCTCGGCCGCCGAGGGGAGCTTGGAAAGGGCCACGAGGTGAACCCCCTTGCTGAATCGATCCACCACGGTCAGAAGGCAAGTGTTCCCCTGGGAGGAGGGAAGACCTGTGACGAAGTCTAGCGCCACATGTGACCAAGGACGGCTCGGAACGGGAAGTGGCTGTAAAAGCCCGGAGGGTGCCTGGTGCGAGGCCTTGCTGCGGGCACAGACCGCGCAGGCCAATACGAACTCCTTGACGTCGTTCCGCATGGTGGGCCACCAGAAACGACGAGCCAGGAAGGAGAACGTGCGATGAACGCCCGGGTGGCAGGCGAACCGGCTGGTATGGCCCCATAGCAGCACCCGGGACCGGACAGAGTCGGGGACGAAGAGACGATGAATCGGAACGTTGCTTGGAGCACGCTGGAAGCGTAGGGCACGTCTAACCACCCCCTCGATGCCCAAGGTGATGGCTCCAACCACCCTGGCCTCCGGGAGGATGGGAGTCGGATCCTCAGAGGGTGGAGCCCCCTTGGAGTGTAACCGGGACAGGGAGTCGGCCTTCGTGTTGCGGGAACCAGGACGAAAAGTCAGCGAGAAGTCGAACCGACTGAGGAAGCTGGCCCATCTTGCCTGCCGACCGTTGAGGCGCTTGGAAGCGCGGATGAACGTCAGGTTCTTGTGGTCCGTCCAGATGGTAAATGGCTCCTCGGCCCCCTCAAGCCAATGACGCCACTCCTCCAACGCAGCCACGACCGCCAGCAGCTCCCGATTGCCGGTGTCGTAGTTCCTCTCGGCAGGGAGGAACCGACGCGAGTAGAAGGCGCAAGGATGTACCTTCTGGTCCGTTGCCGAACGCTGGGATAAGACAGCCCCCAGTCCAGTATCCGAGGCGTCCACCTCTACAATGAACTGTCTCTTGGGGTCAGGGTGGAGCAAGATCGGGGCGGAAGTGAACTTCTTCTTGAGGGAGCGGAACGCAGCACATGCCGCTGGGGACCAGTCGAACGGCAGAGCGGGAGAGGTCAGTCTGGTAAGTGGCTCCGCCACTTGACTGTAGTTCCGGATGAACCTTCGGTAGAAGTTGGCGAACCCGAGGAAACTCTGTAACTCCTTCCGAGTGGTGGGTTCAGGCCATTCCTCCACAGCTTGGATCTTGCGAGGATCCGCTCGGGTCAAGCCCTTCTCAACGATGAAGCCCAGGTAGTCGACGGAGTCGGAGTGGAAACGGCACTTCTCCGCCTTGACGAAGAGCCGATTGTGGAGGAGGCGCTCTAGCACACGGCGGACATGCTGGATGTGCTCCTCGAGGGTCCTGGAGAAGATGAGGATGTCGTCCAGGTACACCACCACAAACACCTCCAGCATGTCACGAAGGACGTCGTTCATGAGTGCCTGGAATACCGCCGGGGCGTTGGTGAGGCCGAACGGCATCACCAGGTACTCGTAGTGGCCCCTGGGGGTCTTGAAGGCGGTCTTCCATTCATCGCCCTCACGGATACGGACAAGATGGTAGGCACTCCGGAGGTCCAGCTTGGTAAAGACGGTGGCCTGGGTGAGAGGCTCGAAGGTGGAGTTCATGAGAGGAAGAGGGTACTTGTTCTTGATGGTGATCTCGTTGAGCTGGCGATAGTCGATGCAGGGTCGAAGGTCCCCGTCCTTCTTCCCAACAAAGAAGAAACCGGCCGCCACCGGGGAGGAGGAAGGCCGAATGAGTCCTGCTTCCAAGGACTCAGAGATGTACTGATCCATCGCCTTCTTCTCCGGAACGGTCAGACTGTAGAGGCGGCTGCCGGGAAGGGGAGCCCCTTGGCGGAGGTCGATGGCGCAGTCGTAAGGGCGGTGGGGTGGAAGGGCCTGAGCCCTGGACTTACTGAAAACCTCCAAGAGGTCGTGGTACTCGGGAGGTATGGATGAAGAGTCCGGAGGCGACTCACCAGCGGGCCTCCGGGGCGGGGGACAGGACGCCGCCTGTAGACACTGGGCGTGACAGGAGGAGCTCCAGCCCTTGATGGTACCGGAGGACCAGGCGATGTGGGGCTCGTGCAGCGCGAGCCAGGGCCTACCCAGGACCACCGGGACGAGAGGGGATCGGGTGATAAGGAACTGGATTCTCTCAACGTGGTTCCCAGCGATGGTCAGCACGACTGGGCAGGTGCGTTGAGAGATGTCGGCCAGGCGGTGTTGGTCCAATGCAAAGATCTCCAAAGGCCTCACAAGGTCCTCAAGTGGAATGTTGGCCCGGGTAGCAAACTCGAAGTCGAGGAAACTCTTGTCTGCCCCAGAGTCGATGAGTGCCTCCACCGTGGCCCGTTGGTCCGCCCAGGCCAGGGTGACGCTCATCAGATGGCCAGGTGGTGCGCGGCTCTGGGAATGGGAAAAACGGCTCACCAGGATTTCCCGGGGTCTCGGCGAGCCTGATCTTTTGGCCGGGTGGGGCAGTTGGCGATTCGGTGTCCCTCCCGACCGCAGTAGAGGCAGAGACCGGACCTGAACCTCGCCTCACGTTCAGCCTGGCTCAGATGAGAGCGTCCCAGCTGCATGGGTTCCTCCTCGCGAACCGAACGGGAGGGTACGCTACCACCAGTCGTGTTGAGGGCAGGGCGACCAGTAGAAACGTCATGAGTACGGGGGGTCCGGGGTCCCTCAGGAGGTACCAGTCGGGTCCTCTCACGCCTTCTCTCCTGGAGGCGTCCGTCGATGCGGATGGCGAGGCTGAACAGGTCCTCGAGGGAGTCAGGCTCCTCCCGGGTCGCGAGCTGGTCCCTGACTGCGTCACTGAGCCCCCTCATGAAGGTTAGGCGAAGTGCTGGGTCGTTCCAACCACTCTCCACCGCCGCCAGTCGAAACTCCAGGACGTAGTCTGTTACCCCGCCGCTCCCCTGTCGGAAGGTACCCAACCGGGCTCCAGGATCCAGACCACGGGCTGGGTGGTGGAACACCCTGCGGAGCTCAGCCACGAAGTCTGGATAGGAGAAACAAAAATCTGCATCCATTGCCCAGGAGGAAGTGACCCACTGGGCAGCCCGGCCTGAGAGCAAGTTTGTCATATAGGCCACTTGGGCTCCTCTAGAAGTGAATCGACTGGGTTGATGACGGAAAACCAACTCACATTGCATGATGAATGTGGCACACTCCTCGGGATTGCCGTCGAACAGCCGTGGGACGGAGAGACGGGGTTCCCGAGGTGCGGGATCGGGAAGCGTGGGCCCTGCTGGGGCTGCGGGGGATGCTCCTGAAGGAAGTGGGGGTACAATTAAAGTGTTAACGGTGTCGCTCAGCGTGTGAAGATGAAGGAGTATACTTGACTGTTGTCCTGCCAGAGCGGCCAGGGACCCATGAATAGGCTGGACCTGTTCCCTGAGATCATGCACCGCAGCCGCAGCCCTCTCTAGTTGGTGACTGTGATCCTTGGTCAACTCGATCTGATTAGCTAGTGCTGTTCTGACTCTCTCTGTGTCGGCTGGGGTCGTCATTTTGGTTGGATCGTAATGTTATGGTTTGACACCGACCCCAAATGCTAACGACACAAAGAGAGTTGTTTCAGAGTTGCCAAAAACTAGGGCTTGTTTTATTTCACAAAATAGCAGCAATAACTTGGTTGAGAACAAACAAAGACTGGGATACAAGCATAGACGAATGTTGCTGCTCTGCAGCTTCTCCCGGGATGGTTCGTCCGAGGATTAGACTGTGACGTCAGAGCCGCTCTGCAGATTCCTCTCGGCAGCTCCCCGAGGTGGTGACAGAGAGGGAGAGAGAGAGCGGGTTAGCTCTGAGTACAGTTGGGAACAGAGCAGGTGACAGGAGAAGTGACTTGTCCCAAAACAGATAATCCAGTGACAGAATCTTCGGTGTAAATACACACTGTGAGCAACGTCCCAACAACAATCCACGTGATAGAATCTTCGGTGCTAATACACACAGTGAGCGAAGTCCCAATAATAATCCAAGTGATAATATCTTCGGTGTGAATACACACAGTGAGCGAAGTCCCAATAATAATCCAAGTGATAATATCTTCGGTGTGAATACACACAGTGAGCGATGTTCAAGCAAATATTATCCAAAATGAACAATCCAAAATACAGGCACAGGGTGAGTGACAGTCTGACAAAAAGCAGGATCTCTTCAGTGTTTAACACACACGAAAAACGATAGGGTCAAAGACAGTCTTGCAAAACTCACCCAGGCGCTGTGCGAAAAGAGAGCAGGATCAAACAGGGCGAGCGCGTCGCCACGGGGAACGGGTTGTCCAAGCGGAATACTTCTTGAATATCCTGGGAGGCAAAGCACAGGGAAAAACAGCAGGCAAGGAAGGAACAGCAAATGCTGATAATATATCAAAACGATCCAACAACACTTGATGGGGAATCGGGGTATATATAATCAGAGGAATGCTTAATGACAAGCTGTGACAGCTGCGGGATGAGATAGACAAGCGTGTGGTTGGGGAAGCACCAATCAAACGGCGTCTACGGGAAGAAGCGTGTGAATAGGAGAATGCAATTGATTAACAGAAAACTAAAGGAACAGAGCGAGTAGGCTTAAAGGAACAGAGCGAGTAGGTGAGCAGCGGACAAAACCTCACAGTTTTCCTCTGTAAAACAATTCCAGTGAATTTTTTTTTCTTCAAGAATGGCCAAAATTGACAGCTCTGAGCAGGCCTGCACTGCAGTATTGCCTGCAGTAATTATTCGTGCAGAATACTTCACAGGTTGACCCATTGTTAAATAAATAATAAATAACAGCCAATCAAAATAGGCTATTAACTTCATCTAAGCACGGACTGTGCAGTTAAACTCTTGCCATTGAATGGAGGATTTAATGATTGACAGCCCTTGACATCCAATACACGGAGGTTGAATGATTGGCAGCCTTGCAAATCCAATCAGAGTCTGCCTGGTAAAATACACAGAACTGCAGCTGGGCTGGCGTCAGTGTTCTAGTCAAAGTTGTGTTCCATCATCTCATGTGTGCATTTTGCCTGAAGAAGAACATTAATTTGCCTAATATAATCATTCATATTTTAAGATCTTTATTCACTTGTTCACTTATTGTTGTGCACTGTATGATATATATTTTTTTTTTATCTCAGTTGAAGACTAGTGTAGTTGTAGTTGACGTGAACGTGCCATCTTGGACAGTGAAGGCAAGCTAACTTGTAGCTAGTAGTTTACAGTACAGCTGTAACAACACACAGTAGGCTAAATTAAACGTTGCGCCAACATTAGGACCAAAGTATAAAACAGCAACTGAGCAACATGAAGAAGTGGACTTATGCACCTGGATCAGAAAAAAGTAAGTTGTAGTGTTTGTAAAACGAAAGCCTGATTAGCCTGGATGCTAACATTAGCTAACTGTTTATAGAACAATACATACTTGTAGTAGACTTGATTAAGGGATTGCAACGTTGTTAACTTGGCTATGTCACATTATAAACACAATGTAATGTATCACGTTGGCTGCTGGCTGCTAATGCAGCCTGCAGATAATATTTATGTGCACTGTGTGTTAGTGTAAATGAATTAATGTTGCCGCTAGCTTGTGGCTAGGCTAGCGTTCTTTGCTAATGGCTAACTTTAGCTAGCCGAATTGTTTAGAGACTTAATTAAGGGATTGCAACGTTGTTAACTTGGCTATGTCACATTATAAACACAATGTAATGTATCACGTTGGCTGCTGGCTGCTAATGCAGCCTGCAGATCATATTTATGTGCACTGTCTGTTAGTGTAAATGAATTAATGTTGCTGCTAGCTTGTGGCTAGGCTAGCGTTCTTTGCTAATGGCTAACGTTAGCTAGTCGAATTGTTTAGAGACTTGAATAAGGGAATGAAACGTTGTTAACTTGGCTATGTCACATTATAAACACAATGTAATGTATCACGTTGGCTGCTGACTGCTAATGCAGCCTGCAGATAATATTTATGTGCACTGTGTTAGACACATGTGAGAAAGTGGTAGGGAGAAGGAAGACAGCCAACAAACCCTGGCTATCCGGGGATTCAGACAGAAAAGTGATCGAGAGGAGGAAGAAAAAAGAGGCAGTGAATAGAAGTAAAACCAGAGCCACCAAGGCGGTAGCACAGAAAGAATATGCAGCAGCAAACAAGGAAGTGAAAAGAAGTGTAAGGAGAGACAATAAGAAATACATTGAAGATTTAGCACAACAGGCAGAGGAAGCAGCGGGAAAGAACAACCTGAAGGACCTATACCTAACTACCAAAAAGCTCACAGGCAAATTCAGACACACACAGGCACACATCAAAAACCCACAGGGTGTACTCCTCACAACCAAGGAAGAACAGTTGAACAGATGGACTGAACACTTCAGAGATCTGCTCAACTGGCAGCCTCCTCAACTGGAAGCAGATATCCCACCAGCCCCAAATATGTTGGAGATAAACTGCAACCCCCCCACCAAGACAGAAATCAGAAAAGCCATTAAGGCCTTAAGAGGAGGGAAAGCAGAGGGACCAGACGGGATCCCAGCAGAAGCTCTTAAGGCTGATATTGAAACCTCCACCAGCATGCTCCACCACCTCATGCAAACCATCTGGGAGAAAGAAAATGTCCCATCTGACTGGAAAGATGGCCACAACGTGAAAATCCCCAAGAAAGGAGACCTCAGGGAATGTAAAAATTACAGAGGAATAATGCTCCTTTCAACACCGGGGAAGGTGCTCAACCACATCCTGCTGGAAAGGCTCCAGAAGTGGGTCGATGAGAAACTGAGGGAAAACCAGGCTGGCTTCAGGAACAACCGATCCTGTGGAGACCAAATCGCCACCCTTAGGATTATCATTGAACAGTCTATTGAATGGAACACTTCTGTCTATGTGAATTTCATAGATTTTGAGAACGCCTTTGACAGCGTGGATAGGGAAATGCTGTGGAAACTGATGGCCCACTATGGGATCCCAGCAAAGATCATCAACATCGTAAGGAACACCTACCAAGGGATGAGATGTCAAGTCCTCCATGAAGGATGTATATCGGAAGCTTTCGAGGTCCTGACTGGTGTGCGGCAGGGGTGCCTGCTCTCACCCTTTCTTTTCCTCCTCTGCATAGACTGGGTGATGAAAGAAACAACCTGCAACAAAAGAACGGCATACAATGGAGCTTGACAGAGCAGCTGGAAGATCTGGATTTCGCTGATGACCTGGCATTACTGGCTCACACACATCAACAGATGCAAAACTGGAAGAAACTGCTGCTCTGCTCGGGCTCAAAATAAACTCATCCAAAACCAAAGTAATGCGTATCAACAGCAAGAACAACACACCCATAACCATGGAACAAAACCCATTAGAGGATGTAAACAGCTTCACTTACCTTGGAACCATAATTTCTGTGGAAGGGGGTACGGAAGATGATGTCCAAGCCAGGATTGGAAAGGCAAGGACATCATTCAACATGCTAAACATCATCTGGAAGGCAAAAAACCTGTCACTCAAGACCAAGCTACAGATCTTCAACTCAAACGTAAAGACCACTCTACTATATGGCTCAGAATCCTGGAAAACCACCACCACTATACTCAACAAGCTACAGACCTTCACCAACCGGTGCCTCAGACGCCTCCTGGGAATATACTGGCCCAACACCATCTCTAACGCCAACCTGTGGGAACTCACCAAACAGGACACAATAGAAATTCAAATCCGGAGGAGGAAGTGGAAGTGGATAGGTCACACACTCAGAAGAAAGAAAATAAATCACAAAGCGGGCACTGACATGGAACCCACAGGGCAGGAGGAAGAGAGGCAGACCAAAAACCACCTGGAGAAGAACCACAGAACAGGAGATGAAGAAAGAAGGGCTGTCCTGGCAAGATCTAGAGCGGAGGGCACAAGACCGAATAGGATGGAGGAGCTTCGTCGATGGCCTATGTTCCTTTGGGAATTTAAAGGCCTAAGTAAGTGTTAGTGGTGCTGCCTAAATGAATGAATGTTTGCCGCTAGCTTGTGGCTAGGCTAGCGTACGTTGCACTGATCAGATCTAGTGACTAGTGCCTCTGTGGAGGAGGAAGTAAACATTGCCAGGCATTCTGGTCATTGTAGTTCTCCCTCTTTTCACCGACAGTTAAGGGAGACATGACATGCTGGTTTGATGAAATGTATAGTGTAAATGAAATGAATAGTGTATGTATATTCAATAGTAGTATTGATAGTATATTAGCCACTGTATACTGTACATGGTCTGCTTGGTTTGATCGGGCCACCGAGCCATGGTCTGCTTGGTTTGATCGGGCCGCCGAGCCATTGATTGATTGATTGATTGATTGAAAACTTTATTAACAGATTGCAGAATGGGTACAATACAGTACAGCTCAATACACACAATTGTTAAGGGGATGCAGACCAGAGAAAGACTTTCGTCTTGTTTACATCAGGGTCCCCCATTTTCAATTCATCAGGACATATATGACATACTTTGATTGATTGATTGATTGAAAACTTTATTAACAGATTGCAGAATGGGTACAATACAGTACAGCTCAATACACACAATTGTTAAGGGGATGCAGACCAGAGAAAGACTTTCGTCTTGTTTACATCAGGGTCCCCCATTTTCAATTCATCAGGACATATATGACATACATGACATACAGATAGTCAGTACTGCTACATCTATACATTTATGACATACCAGATTTGCAAATACAGTACTGTTTGTGATACAGAAGGAGTCAAGAAAAGGGAGTATATACATTTGACGTAGAAACTGTACATTGGAGGAGGTTGGGTGGGGGGGGGGGTTGGGTACGTTGGGATATTGACAACCATACTGGGTAATTTACATTGGAGGTGGTTGGGGGGGGGGCACACTGTATAAACAAGCAAAACTGTACATTGAGGGGGGGGGGGGGGGACACTGTACAAACAAACAAAATTGTACATTGGACTATTGACAAAACCATACTAGGTAAATGACTGTACATTGGAGGGGGTTGGGTTAGGATATTTACAGGGGCCAGTGTTGAATTGCAGTCTCCCGTAGGTGTCCCTTGAGAGAGGTTTTGAAAGTGGGTAGTGATCCACATTCCTTTACAGCTTTGGGTAGGGCGTTCCACATTGATGTGGCATAATTGCGAAACGTGTTTAGTCCCTTATTTGAGCCGAATCTGGGTTTAACATGATTTGTGGAGCTCCCTCTGGTGTTGTGATCGTGGTATTCACTGACCTTTGGGAAGTATTTTGACATGTACATGGGTACCTTGGTCGTGTAGTGTATCTTGTAGACCAGGCCCATTGCAAGTTGCTGTACTCTGTCGTCTACTCTAAGCCATCCTAGGTTGTCAAAGTGGGCAGGGGTGAGGTGGGTTCTAGGAGTAAGGTCAAGCAGTAGTCTGACCAGTTTGTTTTGAGATGTTTGTAATTTTATTTTTAGCGCCTTTGAGGTGCTTTGGTACCATGAGGTGCAAGCATAGTCGTAGTACCCCTGAATGAGTGCTCCTGCCAGAGTCTTCAGGGTATTCTTGTTTACCAGAGAGGGGATCCGGTACAAGAATCGAGTTTGTTGGTTGACTTTTTTTATTACATTGGATAAGTACTTGACATACAGATAGTCAGTACTGCTACATCTATACATTTATGACATACCAGATTTGCAAATACAGTACTGTTTGTGATACAGAAGGAGTCAAGAAAAGGGAGTATATACATTTGACGTAGAAACTGTACATTGGAGGAGGTTGGGTGGGGGGGGTTGGGTACATTGGGATATTGACAACCATACTGGGTCATTTACATTGGAGGTGGTTGGGGGGGGGGAGAAACACTGTATAAACAAGCAAAACTGTACAATTGAGGGGGGGGGGGAGACACTGTACAAACAAGCAAAATTGTACATTGGACTATTGACAAAACCATACTAGGTAAATGACTGTACATTGGAGGGGGTTGGGTTAGGATATTTACAGGGGCCAGTTTTGAATTGCAGTCTCCCGTAGGTGTCCCTTGAGAGAGGTTTTGAAAGTGGGTAGTGATCCACATTCCTTTACAGCTTTGGGTAGGGCGTTCCACATTGATGTGGCATAATTGCGAAACGTGTTTAGTCCCTTATTTGAGACGAATCTGGGTTTAACATGATTTGTGGAGCTCCATGGTCTGCTTGGTTTGATTTAGGGGAGTGGTCTGCCCTGCGGGGGGGCCCGACATATTGCGCAACACCACTTTATACCATTGACTCAGAAAGGTCTGTTTTATTGAAATCGTCACAGCAGTATAGTTTGTTTATACTTCAGAAGGATGATATTTAAACATGGTCCCCAAAATGAATGGAAGTGAATGAGGAGCCTGACACCTGGGAGAAATGGGGGTGTTGCAGCGTTGGGGATGTTTAAAAAATATAATTTAATATATAATATAATAATTTGTGCTTCACCAAAAAATTTGGTCAGCAGCCTCCACTGACACACACACACACACACACACACACACAGACACACACACTGCCACATACACACACACACAGACACTGACACAGACACACACACACACAGACACACACAGACACTGACACATAGACACACACAGACACTGACACAGACACTGACACAGACACAGACACACACAGAGTAAGGAGAGACAATAAGAAATACATTGAAGATTTAGCACAACAGGCAGAGGAAGCAGCGGGAAAGAACAACCTGAAGGACCTATACCTAACTACCAAAAAGCTCACAGGCAAATTCAGACACACACAGGCACACATCAAAAACCCACAGGGTGTACTCCTCACAACCAAGGAAGAACAGTTGAACAGATGGACTGAACACTTCAGAGATCTGCTCAACTGGCAGCCTCCTCAACTGGAAGCAGATATCCCACCAGCCCCAAATATGTTGGAGATAAACTGCAACCCCCCCACCAAGACAGAAATCAGAAAAGCCATTAAGGCCTTAAGAGGAGGGAAAGCAGAGGGACCAGACGGGATCCCAGCAGAAGCTCTTAAGGCTGATATTGAAACCTCCACCAGCATGCTCCACCACCTCATGCAAACCATCTGGGAGAAAGAAAATGTCCCATCTGACTGGAAAGATGGCCACAACGTGAAAATCCCCAAGAAAGGAGACCTCAGGGAATGTAAAAATTACAGAGGAATAATGCTCCTTTCAACACCGGGGAAGGTGCTCAACCACATCCTGCTGGAAAGGCTCCAGAAGTGGGTCGATGAGAAACTGAGGGAAAACCAGGCTGGCTTCAGGAACAACCGATCCTGTGGAGACCAAATCGCCACCCTTAGGATTATCATTGAACAGTCTATTGAATGGAACACTTCTGTCTATGTGAATTTCATAGATTTTGAGAACGCCTTTGACAGCGTGGATAGGGAAATGCTGTGGAAACTGATGGCCCACTATGGGATCCCAGCAAAGATCATCAACATCGTAAGGAACACCTACCAAGGGATGAGATGTCAAGTCCTCCATGAAGGATGTATATCGGAAGCTTTCGAGGTCCTGACTGGTGTGCGGCAGGGGTGCCTGCTCTCACCCTTTCTTTTCCTCCTCTGCATAGACTGGGTGATGAAAGAAACAACCTGCAACAAAAGAACGGCATACAATGGAGCTTGACAGAGCAGCTGGAAGATCTGGATTTCGCTGATGACCTGGCATTACTGGCTCACACACATCAACAGATGCAAAACTGGAAGAAACTGCTGCTCTGCTCGGGCTCAAAATAAACTCATCCAAAACCAAAGTAATGCGTATCAACAGCAAGAACAACACACCCATAACCATGGAACAAAACCCATTAGAGGATGTAAACAGCTTCACTTACCTTGGAACCATAATTTCTGTGGAAGGGGGTACGGAAGATGATGTCCAAGCCAGGATTGGAAAGGCAAGGACATCATTCAACATGCTAAACATCATCTGGAAGGCAAAAAACCTGTCACTCAAGACCAAGCTACAGATCTTCAACTCAAACGTAAAGACCACTCTACTATATGGCTCAGAATCCTGGAAAACCACCACCACTATACTCAACAAGCTACAGACCTTCACCAACCGGTGCCTCAGACGCCTCCTGGGAATATACTGGCCCAACACCATCTCTAACGCCAACCTGTGGGAACTCACCAAACAGGACACAATAGAAATTCAAATCCGGAGGAGGAAGTGGAAGTGGATAGGTCACACACTCAGAAGAAAGAAAATAAATCACAACGCGGGCACTGACATGGAACCCACAGGGCAGGAGGAAGAGAGGCAGACCAAAAACCACCTGGAGAAGAACCACAGAACAGGAGATGAAGAAAGAAGGGCTGTCCTGGCAAGATCTAGAGCGGAGGGCACAAGACCGAATAGGATGGAGGAGCTTCGTCGATGGCCTATGTTCCTTTGGGAATTTAAAGGCCTAAGTAAGTGTTAGTGGTGCTGCCTAAATGAATGAATGTTTGCCGCTAGCTTGTGGCTAGGCTAGCGTACGTTGCACTGATCAGATCTAGTGACTAGTGCCTCTGTGGAGGAGGAAGTAAACATTGCCAGGCATTCTGGTCATTGTAGTTCTCCCTCTTTTCACCGACAGTTAAGGGAGACATGACATGCTGGTTTGATGAAATGTATAGTGTAAATGAAATGAATAGTGTATGTATATTCAATAGTAGTATTGATAGTATATTAGCCACTGTATACTGTACATGGTCTGCTTGGTTTGATCGGGCCACCGAGCCATGGTCTGCTTGGTTTGATCGGGCCGCCGAGCCATTGATTGATTGATTGATTGATTGAAAACTTTATTAACAGATTGCAGAATGGGTACAATACAGTACAGCTCAATACACACAATTGTTAAGGGGATGCAGACCAGAGAAAGACTTTCGTCTTGTTTACATCAGGGTCCCCCATTTTCAATTCATCAGGACATATATGACATACTTTGATTGATTGATTGATTGAAAACTTTATTAACAGATTGCAGAATGGGTACAATACAGTACAGCTCAATACACACAATTGTTAAGGGGATGCAGACCAGAGAAAGACTTTCGTCTTGTTTACATCAGGGTCCCCCATTTTCAATTCATCAGGACATATATGACATACATGACATACAGATAGTCAGTACTGCTACATCTATACATTTATGACATACCAGATTTGCAAATACAGTACTGTTTGTGATACAGAAGGAGTCAAGAAAAGGGAGTATATACATTTGACGTAGAAACTGTACATTGGAGGAGGTTGGGTGGGGGGGGGGTTGGGTACGTTGGGATATTGACAACCATACTGGGTAATTTACATTGGAGGTGGTTGGGGGGGGGCACACTGTATAAACAAGCAAAACTGTACATTGAGGGGGGGGGGGGGGGACACTGTACAAACAAACAAAATTGTACATTGGACTATTGACAAAACCATACTAGGTAAATGACTGTACATTGGAGGGGGTTGGGTTAGGATATTTACAGGGGCCAGTGTTGAATTGCAGTCTCCCGTAGGTGTCCCTTGAGAGAGGTTTTGAAAGTGGGTAGTGATCCACATTCCTTTACAGCTTTGGGTAGGGCGTTCCACATTGATGTGGCATAATTGCGAAACGTGTTTAGTCCCTTATTTGAGCCGAATCTGGGTTTAACATGATTTGTGGAGCTCCCTCTGGTGTTGTGATCGTGGTATTCACTGACCTTTGGGAAGTATTTTGACATGTACATGGGTACCTTGGTCGTGTAGTGTATCTTGTAGACCAGGCCCATTGCAAGTTGCTGTACTCTGTCGTCTACTCTAAGCCATCCTAGGTTGTCAAAGTGGGCAGGGGTGAGGTGGGTTCTAGGAGTAAGGTCAAGCAGTAGTCTGACCAGTTTGTTTTGAGATGTTTGTAATTTTATTTTTAGCGCCTTTGAGGTGCTTTGGTACCATGAGGTGCAAGCATAGTCGTAGTACCCCTGAATGAGTGCTCCTGCCAGAGTCTTCAGGGTATTCTTGTTTACCAGAGAGGGGATCCGGTACAAGAATCGAGTTTGTTGGTTGACTTTTTTTATTACATTGGATAAGTACTTGACATACAGATAGTCAGTACTGCTACATCTATACATTTATGACATACCAGATTTGCAAATACAGTACTGTTTGTGATACAGAAGGAGTCAAGAAAAGGGAGTATATACATTTGACGTAGAAACTGTACATTGGAGGAGGTTGGGTGGGGGGGGTTGGGTACATTGGGATATTGACAACCATACTGGGTCATTTACATTGGAGGTGGTTGGGGGGGGGAGAAACACTGTATAAACAAGCAAAACTGTACAATTGAGGGGGGGGGGAGACACTGTACAAACAAGCAAAATTGTACATTGGACTATTGACAAAACCATACTAGGTAAATGACTGTACATTGGAGGGGGTTGGGTTAGGATATTTACAGGGGCCAGTTTTGAATTGCAGTCTCCCGTAGGTGTCCCTTGAGAGAGGTTTTGAAAGTGGGTAGTGATCCACATTCCTTTACAGCTTTGGGTAGGGCGTTCCACATTGATGTGGCATAATTGCGAAACGTGTTTAGTCCCTTATTTGAGCCGAATCTGGGTTTAACATGATTTGTGGAGCTCCATGGTCTGCTTGGTTTGATTTAGGGGAGTGGTCTGCCCTGCGGGGGGGCCCCGACATATTGCGCAACACCACTTTATACCATTGACTCAGAAAGGTCTGTTTTATTGAAATCGTCACAGCAGTATAGTTTGTTTATACTTCAGAAGGATGATATTTAAACATGGTCCCCAAAATGAATGGAAGTGAATGAGGAGCCTGACACCTGGGAGAAATGGGGGTGTTGCAGCGTTGGGGATGTTTAAAAAATATAATTTAATATATAATATAATAATTTGTGCTTCACCTAAAAATTTGGTCAGCAGCCTCCACTGACACACACACACACACACACACACACACAGACACACACACTGCCACATACACACACACACAGACACTGACACAGACACACACACACACAGACACACACAGACACTGACACATAGACACACACAGACACTGACACAGACACTGACACAGACACAGACACACACAGGCACTGACACAGACAGACACTGACAAAGACACACACAGACACAGACACACACTGACACTGACACAGACACAGACACTGACACAGACACACACAGACACACACAGACACTGACACAGACAGACACTGACACAGACACACACACACACAGACACTGACACAGACACACACAGACACACACAGACACACACAGACACTGACACTGACACAGACACTGACACAGACACACACAGACACTGACACAGACACAGACACTGACACAGACACAGACAGACACTGACACAGACACACACAGACACAGACACAGACACACACAGACACTGACACAGACACAGACACTGACACTGACACTGACACAGACACTTACACAGACAGTCACTGACACACACACACACACATACACACAGACAATGCCACATACACACACACAGACACTGACACAGACACACACACACACACACACAGACACTGACACACACACACACACACACAGACACACACAGACACACACACACACACAGACACTGACACAGACACACACAGACACTGACACAGACACACACAGACACTGACACACACAGACACTGACACACATACACACACACACAGACACTGACACAGACACACACACAGACACTGACACACACACACACTGTTACGACCCTGGCTCAAAGGGACGCAACCTATGTGCAAACAGACACCAAAACCCTGTGTTTAAACCAAAAGACTACTCTAACAATGAATACTGGTACAAACTAAAGAACAAAGAATGGGAGAACGTGCAAAGTCTCTGTTTCCACACTCTCCTCTAGCCACGGTCAGGCTGCATGTGTGACTGAGGGACTGGCTTTAACCTGCCAGCAGGTATCCAATCAGCAGCAATTAGCTAATTAGCAGCCCTCACCTGCATGCCCAGTGACACAGGAGTGATCAAGCTCATGGTACATAACACCTCCCCCACCAAAATGGTTGCCCAAGAGGCAACCACTACACATCAAACCTGTAAACAAACAATATTGTGACCCATTAGTTGTCAGTGCCACTACCACAACAGCGACAACAGGCCGGCCCCTGTCGAACACGACCATCAACCGTGTTGCATGCTCCCCACTGTGGATCATTCGCCAATGCTGTGTAAAACAAAAAACAACCCTGTCCCAACTCTCGGGCAAGCTAGACCTCACAAAAGGTTCTTCCACTGCGGTATATGGCTGGAGTGGGGCAGGCGCCTCCTCCACTGAGGCGTAAGACTTAGGACCCCATCGACAAACCAAGACCTTATCATATATGAGCTCCATTTCAACAGGCCCCTCCACCGATACCGACCTGTCAAAAATAGACTGCAAACCAAAATCAATATGAGAGCTAAGCTCACTGCGCTCAACAGGACAGAACACAGAAAAACAAAAACCATAGATCTCTGATACCACCACAGCGCCCATATCCATCCCACCTGGCACTGGCAGTTCAGGATACTGCAAACCGTGAATATCCAGAGTAGGATGCACCGCCTCAGGTACAGCCCCACCGTCCCTGGAACATGGCAATACATCAGTCACAAAAGCGTCTGGAACACCATCCAAAATGGCGTCACACAAAATAACATTGTCCTGATCAAAATGGTTGCCACTCATCAGACCAGGTTGCGAAGGCGGCTCCTGCTCCACAGGACACAGGTAACTAGGTTGACTAGCACACCTAGTGCATGGCAGAGAGTCAGTGTGGACACGTGAATCAATGTCAGAATCATCATCAAATCATCATCAAAAAGATGGCCGCGCAGGAGTGAGGCAGATGCACAGGGCTCACCACCTTTATCTTAAAAACTAAATTATAAGCGCTATACCAACCGAAATGATTACTTCATTTTAAACTAAACGACCCTACTCCTTTGTACACTTTGGAACTGACAAACAAGAAGCAAGGAACCTTCTGAGAAGCAGCAGACCCCGCCGTAACAAACGGCGCTACAAACACTGGTCTTCTACAGCCTACAGCACAACATGGCCGGTGAAATCACCCTACAAACATTGTGGAATGCCATCCAGCAAAGCAGAACTGAGCTGCTCCAAAAGACAACTGATATTCAAACTAGTTTGGAAACAATCAGAAGCTCGATGACGACGCTTAACGAACAAGTGGAAGAAGTGCAGCAACGAGTCAGCCGCAACGAGGATAACATCCAGACGGCTCACGAAACAATCACTAAACTAGAAAAAGAGATGACCACTGTAAAACTAAAAGTCCAACAGTATGAAGACAGCTCATTGCGCGCAGTCGTTCGTTTGGAGGGGCTTCCAGAGTCAGTGGAGAAACAGGACCTCGCCGGCTTCCTAGCCGCTTTTTTACTATGGCTATTTGGCGAAGATAAACTCGGCGGACCCGTGCTGATCAACAGCGCGTATCGCTTGAAATTAAAACAACCAAACCCCAGCAAGCCTAGACCAATACTCCTGAAACTACTGCGAGCACAACAAAAGGACACTATCATGCGCCTGGCGAGGGAGAAGGTGGAACTGTACTACGGCGGGACCGAGGAAACCTCCAGAAGCAGGATCTACTTTTACAGTCACTTCAGCCAGGAGGTGATGAAGAAACGCAAGCTGTTTGACGACGTGAAACGCATATTCTGATCTAAAAGCCTGTCTTACTCAATGAGACACCCAGCAATATTAAGAGTCGAACACGGCGGGACCTCCCGTGACTTTCATTCCCCAGAAGCCGCACAAGAATTCATCCGTGGACTTGATCGAGGCTGAAAGCGGGCAGATCAAGCCCGTCGCCAGGATGAAATGACTGGGGGGGGGCAACTGAGGATCCCCCTACTACCAAGACAAACACCCTGAGACGAGATAAGTAGCCAAAACTAAGACACACACACTACCAAATGACTCTTATGAGCTATTAGAAAAACCAGAAACAACCATGAACGTGGTTAATTAAAGGACAAGTATCAAAACTGAATCATCAGTGTATAATTTCTAGTTTTTTTTTTTTTTTTTTTTTTTGTGGTGTTTATATATATATTTCCATTTTCTCTATTTTTTATTACATCCAATTCATATATTTTTTCTTTCTTTGGTTTGATTGATTGAATTGATGGAAAAGTTTGTTGGCGGATTGCAGAATGGGTACAGTACAGTACAGCTCAGTACATACAGTTGTTGGGAGGATGCAGACCAGAGAAGGACTTTCGTCTTGTTTCCATCAGGGTCCCCCATTTTCAATTCATCATATGACACGCGTGACATGCGGATGGACAGTACTGCTACATCTATACATTTATGACATGCCAGATTTTCAAGTACAGTACTGTTTGTGATACTAAAAAAATCCAGAAGAAGAGTGTATATACATTTGACATAGATTGGGTTGATTGTTTTACTTTTTAGCGTGTTGGTAGGCAACTATAGTTGTAGAACTTTGCATTTTTATTTCTTTCCGTAGCCTTTGCAAGGGGAAAGGATAGTTAGATCATGTAGGCTTATAAATAAAAAAAAAAAATAATAATAATAATAAAAAAGAACAAAAAAAAAATAAAAAACTGACAAGTAAATTGGTAGCCTATTATCTTTCCCCTCTTATTCATTATTCATTTCTCTTATTCATTAATTAATTTATTTCTCTGCCTTATTACTGAATCAATTGCTTGCCCGTATTGTTTGTTTTTTAGTTTAATTTTGTTCCTTTTTTCTTTTTGTTATAAGGAGTAACGCTTCACAACCTGGTTCAAATAGTGGTGTGCCACCTGGCAATTTAAAGGGGGAGTTAACAGGGAGCCAAGTAGGGTAATATAGGACTAGTGAGCCTATGTTATGGTTTACTTTCTGTTTGGGGAGGGTATGGGGGGGAAAAAGGGTGGGGGGGGGACCTAGTACAAATACATATTATCTTCACGAACTCAATGCATGTGATCTTGTGAACCATGATAGAGTGTATGATATAACTGGAGTGACTAATGGTAGGCATATGCACTGCGAACATGTGTGTGTGTGTGTGTGTGTGTGTGCAAAAACACACGCACACGCTCATGTTCAAATGGAATGCTGCAATCTCTATAACAAAACCACAATTAAACCCCTATTAAAGTCGATATTGAAAATGATCCTAGATGACTAGCACTCTGACATTTATGTCCTTCAATGTTAAGGGCATCAATAATCCCATTAAAAGGAAAAAGATTCTCAACTATTTAAAGAATCAAGATTGCGGCATTGCATTTATTCAGGAAAGCCACTTAACTGATGCAGAGCATGTGAAGTTGCAAAGAGATTGGGTTGGGTCAGTATTTTATTCCTCATTTAATTCCAGATCAAGAGGAGTGGCCATACTATGTCACAAACAGTTAAACCTAAAAATACGTTCTCAAGAAAAAGACACTGCAGGTAGATGGATAATCCTCAAATGTGACATAAATCACGAACCTTTTACACTTATTAATCTATATGGCCCCAACAAAGACGATGCACCCTTTTTTAGGAATATTCTATTATCCTCTGCACAAAACTATGGCACATGTATCCTTGGAGGTGATGTTTGCACAATAAACTGTTCCAAATCCTCTTCTTATTTAAACACGTATAATTATTCATATTTCACAGTTTTTGTTCTTCATGTTTCATTGACGACCAAGAGGCAGACATGCAGTTCTCAATTCCATTCCATTTAATTCGTTTCTCCCTTTACAGGTTTTTCTAGAGCAGAGCAGCAGCGAGGCATAGCTTATTCTAACAAACATTCTGTCAACTAACTTCTCCCGAAGGATCAAACACACCCTTTTACAGGTGGCACGCGTTGCTAATTAGCGTTGAAGCGTGTGGCTATAGGCCTGCGCGCAGCTGACTTCCCACTGGGGGCAAAGATGGTGCGCCACAGAATACAGTCCTATAATGCAATCTAATTCTAAACAATATGATAAACAATTTAACGTGAATCTCCATTTAGGCTATTATAAAACATATTTATGCCAATTCGATTACACCTTTTGCTACAATAATAAATGATATATTTCAAGCTGTTCAAATTATATATTACTATCAAAAAGTCACAACAAACTCCCCCCCGATGAGCTCCCATGGTGTCATCATTCTTCTAGTTCCAAGGGGTACAGCAGCTGTACCGGTCTCTTCAGGACCAGATTCTTGGGGAGTTTTAACGAACATGAACGAACCTTTCCGTCCCGTCCTACGAACACCTGTTCAATGCAACCCATTTTCCACATATGCTTTGGCTGTTTGTCTTCGTGCAGTAAAGCCAGGTCGCCCACCTTGAATGTGCTGGGCTTGTTCGATGCTGTGTGTGCTGATCTCAGCTCCATTAAATAATCCTTCTTCCATCGAATCCAGTATCCGTTGATCAGTCTCTGACGGTATTTTAACCGTTTGTTGAGCTTAGCTGCGTCAGCATTAGCGTGGTAATTGGGGGGAGTGGGCAGTGGAGGTAGGGTCGTGAGTCTCTGTCCCACCAAGAAGTGGGCAGGGGTTAGCGGAGCAGGCTCTCCGCACTCTGCGTGTGTGAAGGTGAGGGGTCTTGAGTTGACAACAGCCTCCACTTCAGTAAGCAACGTTTGAAGCTCTTCAAATGTCAAAAACGCTTTTCCTAACACCTTTCTTAAGCACACCTTCACTGACCTCACCATGCGTTCCCACATCCCGCCCCACCAAGCTGCTCGTTCTACTATGTATTTCCAGGTGTTCATTTTCCCTGCAAAGAACTCCTGTATTTTCGTATCCTTTATCAAATTATACATAGCTCTCAGATCTTTGTCTGCACGCTTGAATGTTTTTGCGTTGTCTGAATATATCGTGGTACAGATTCCTCGTCGGGCCACAAATCGTCTAAAGGCCAAAAGAAATGAATCTGTGCTGAGGTCTGATACTATTTCTAAATGCACAGCTCTTGTCACTGCACAAGTAAATAAAGCTACATATGCCTTTTTATTCTGGGGCTTTACATATAATGGCCCTGCGAAATCTACACCTGTTACTTCGAACGGCTGGGCCTCTGTCACCCTATCTTTGGGCAAGGGCGCAGTACATTGTTGGCCTGCTTTTAATTTACTTTTTCGACAGACGAGACACTGTTTTACCATTTTCTTCACCAACTGGCGTCCTCTTAATATCCAAAACTGTTCTCTCACCTGTGTCAAGGTGTCTTGTAAACCAGAGTGGAATACATCATTGTGCGCTCTCTTAATGGCCAGCAAGGAGAAGGGGTTAGTCCCGGACAGTATGAGAGGGTGTTTCTGTGCGTAATCCCAGTTGGTTTCCTGAAGCCGTCCTCCGACGCGCAGAAGCCCTTCATTATCCATGAGCGGTTTTAGGCTCATTAATTTTGAGCCTCTATGCACTTCTCTTCCATTTAACAAATCTGATTGTTCTTTTGGGAAGCTTTCTGTTTGGGAGAGTTTTGTCCAGTATTTCTCCGCCTCTCTGATTTCCTCTGCGCACAGCGGACCAGATTTCTTTTTTTCTTTCTTCTGTGTATTGTTTGTAAAACGTAGCATCCACGCTGTGATGCGCAGGACTCGGTTGAGTTTGCTGTGTTTTCCCAGGTCAAATAGCGGGCCCAAACACATACTTGTTTTCTCCTCTTTCACTATCTGGCTTTGCACCACACACTCCTCCAAATTCACTCCTTCATCAATATCATCTTTTGACGTACTTTTTCCGGTTGGCTCTCTTAACCACTGTGGCCCGTGCCACCACAGAGAGTCATCTTTTAGCGTCTTTACGCTGGAGCCCCGTGTGCCGCGATCGGCCGGGTTCTCTGCTCCATGGCAGTGCCCCCAGTTCTCTGGGAGGGTCAGGTTCTGAATCTCGATCACTCGGTTCTGAACGAACGGCTTCCATTGTTTAGCCGTGCCTTTGATCCAATGGAGAGCGATCATTGAGTCTGTCCAATAGTGTGTCTTGATTTTAGGCATTTTTAATTGTTCACATACAAACTTTCCTAGTCTAGACCCTATCAAAGCTCCCATCAGTTCCAGTCGAGGTAGGGTGATTTTCTTTAATGGAGCAACTTTAGTTTTGGCCGCTATTAGACTAGTGGCGCATTTTCCATCTATATCTGTCGTGCGCAAATAGGCTACTGCACAATAAGCCTTTTCACTCGCATCACAGAATATGTGGATCTCTTTATCTAAAAGCGTGTCGTCACTATTCTGTAGTTCTGAAGTGTAACTTCTGCTTATGGCTATAGAGCCTAAATCAGGAATTTCAGCGCACCACTGGTTCCATTTTTCGGAGAGGTCATCTGGGAGCTGTGCGTCCCAGTCGAGACCCCGTTCCCACATTTTTTGGAACAGGCATTTTACCCTAATGCTAAATGGGGATAAAAAACCTATTGGGTCAAAGATTCGTGCTGCGGATTGGAGAACTCCTCTCTTCGTGTTTTTTTTGTCTTTTAAATGTTCAATAAAATCCTTCATTTCAAACACAAAGTCGTCTGTTTCTGTTCTCCATGTCAGCCCTAACACTTTCATTGGCGTTTGGCTTTTGACTTCCACCTGTTCATTTTTCACTTGTTGTGTCCATTCTCTTTGCAGCTCATTTGAATTCGTTTTCCACTTGCACAAATCCATTCCAGCTTCAGACATGATCTCCTTGGCTGTCTGAGTGATTTTTAAAGCCTCCTCTACTGTGTGAGCACCGCAGATATATTCATCTACGTAGAGACACTCATCTAGGGTTTTTGCGACCTCTGGATATTTATTCTCGTATTTCTTTAGATGATGACGAATTGTGGCTGCTAATAGAAATGGACTGGAGGACACTCCGAATGGAACTCGTGTCATTCTCAGAATGCTGATCTGGTCCATTGACAATGTGTCTCCGGTGGTCCAGAGAAATCTCAGTGCATATCTGTCCTGTTCGTTTAGAGAGATCTGAAGGAAGGCCTTCGTAATGTCTGACATGAGGGCCACTTTATACTGTCTAAATCTGACTAGAATGCCTAACAGGTCTGGATTTAAATTGGGGCCGGTTTGGAGACACTCGTTAAGAGAACGACAATCTCTTCCATGTGAAGACGCATCAAATACTACTCTTAATTTAGTAGTATCTCTTTGATCTCTAATTACAGCATGATGGGGTAAATAGTAAATAGGGTTCTCCAATTGTTTGGGCTGCACCTGTTCTACTATTTCTACTATTCCATCGGCTAGGTACTCTTGGATGACGTCATTATATTTATGGTACAGTACGGGGTTGCTATGGAATCTTCTTACCAGGTGAGCAAATCTACTCTCAGCTGTGGCGTAGTTATCAGCGATGATCACCTGTTCCTCTCTCCATGGCAACCGAACCGCATATCTCCCGTTCGTGTATTTGATTGACTCCTCGAATTTCAGTAGCGCGTCTGCAGCGTCTGCGCTCTCAGCGCGGCCTTCTTTTGACATGTCAATTCCGAGGGATTCAGTTTCCCAGAAGCTGCGCAACTGGTTTGAAAGCGCTTGCTCCTCTCCCATGCTCACGAGCATCACGTCCACGTCTGGAGTCTCTGTGACACACATCATCGCCGTTGTGACAGTTCCTTGCACTAACCATCCAAACTTGCTTTCGAGCGCAACTAGTGCGTCATCCAGTCTCTCCATTCCTCCAGTGACGATTTTCCAATAGTGATCACCTCCGATCAAGATTCCAAGCTTTTCTGATTCCATTCCCCTCACTGGGGTATCAGCAAGTTGCATTCCTCTTTTGTGCAGCGTTCCTCTCAGTTTCTCACTGGCTGTTGTCAGGTTTGTTGACGTGCTCACCAGTGGCGTCTCCAGCAGTTCTAGTTCCACTGCTTGGTTGGTTCGAATATTTCTCAGATACACTCTAACCTTCCTACAGGTTATTCGTTTGGGTACTAGCGAGCCAAATGTGTGCAGGTTCAATACCTCCTCCCCTACTACTGGTAGATTTAGAGCCTTTGAGATATCTTCTCTTATAAAACTGCGTTGGCTACCCCCATCCATAACACACCGCACTATCTGGCTGCGTGTGGGTGTTTCTATCCATACAGTCGCTGTCTGCAGCAGAACTGTGCCCCTTTCTGATGTTGGGACAATTGACACTACAGCATCTGTGGGGTTTTCCCTGACATTACTCTGTGTGCCCTTCTGTCTGGTACACACTGTTCTATGATGCCATATACTATTACACTCCTCGCAGTACATTCCCTGCACTTTGCATTTACTAGAAGTGTGCCTGGCACCTAGACATCTGTAGCATCTGCCCTGTACCTTTAATTTTTCTTTCCTGATCTCAGCAGTGAATTCTGAACAGTCCTTTGATCTGTGATTGCTTTTGTTACAGAATACACATGCTTTTCCATCTTCATTATCAGCTGCGTAAAATGTAGATGTCGATGCGGCGCCCGCGCGCTGGGGCCGCCGACTCCTCCTTTCCCAGACACTGTCTGCGGGTGGAGGTGGAGTCTCCTTTCTCTGTGTCAAGTTCATTGTCCTTTCCCGACTTTCGAGTTCCCTTTGCAGGAATGTCATTAGGTCTTTGACTTTCAATACAGACCCTGTAGCCTGAACACGCGTAAACTCCAGGGTTATTTCTTCGGGAATCATTTTCATGAGAATCGGGCACAGTAGACTTCCATATGAGTCCGATACAACGCCCTGTGCGTCTAAACTCCTCACTTGTATTTCACAGTCATCATACAATCTCCTTAGTGCGTTAATGTTCGTGGCACTCTTTACAGGGGTTAGATTAAGGAGCTTGTTCATGTGTGCGTTTATGATCAAATCTTTACGGCCAAATCTTTCCATCAACATTGCAATTGCATTGTCGTAGTTCTCGTCGGATAAGGATAATCCTGCGACTACGTTTGCGGCCGTGTCTGTCAATAATGACTTCAAATAGCTGAACTTGTCAGCTGAACTCAGGGTGGTGTTATTGTGAATCGACACTTTAAATTGATTCCAAAAGTCTTGCCATCGGCTTATATCACCACTGAATTTTCCAATTATCAATTTCGGAAGTCTTATATGATCCGATCTACTTGATGAGTGTGAGCTCCCTTCGCTCACTCTTCTCTGTCGCTCCTCTTCTGTCTTTATGAGAGAGTCGCGCACCAACCTGTTGATCCGAGTTTTCCTTTTGATTATTCGGTCCATATAGTCCAGAGCCGTGGTCACTTCTTCGACCAGGTCCTTCTCCTCCGTCGCTGCTGCAATGTCCCGATCATGTTCATTTAGAGTCGTCTCCTTGACGACTAATATTGCTTTACTTTCCTCCAAGTCGGGCAGACATGGGGCCTCTGCTCCTATCTGCTCGTCTATCTTGTTCAGCAACTTGGTTACAGACGTCCTTATTGCTCCTCGGATAGCCTTCAATCTTGTTAGTTCAGTCATTCTTCTTCTTTATCCAATTAGTCCGTCCGTGTAGAATATACTTAAATGCTCCCTGGTTTCGGCACCACTTTGTTTGCACAATAAACTGTTCCAAATCCTCTTCTTATTTAAACACGTATGATTATTCATATTTCACAGTTTTTGTTCTTCATGTTTCATTGACGACCAAGAGGCAGACATGCAGTTCTCAATTCCATTCCATTTAATTCGTTTCTCCCTTTACAGGTTTTTCTAGAGCAGAGCAGCAGCGAGGCATAGCTTATTCTAACAAACATTCTGTCAACTAACTTCTCCCGAAGGATCAAACACACCCTTTTACAGGTGGCACGCGTTGCTAATTAGCGTTGAAGCGTGTGGCTATAGGCCTGCGCGCAGCTGACTTCCCACTGGGGGCAAAGATGGTGCGCCACAGAATACAGTCCTATAATGCAATCTAATTCTAAACAATATGATAAACAATTTAACGTGAATCTCCATTTAGGCTATTATAAAACATATTTATGCCAATTCGATTACACCTTTTGCTACAATAATAAATGATATATTTCAAGCTGTTCAAATTATATATTACTATCAAAAAGTCACAACAGTTGACTATAATTTAACACTGAGCACATCAGATAGATCTAATAGCATCCCCCAGCCATTAAGTGCCGCAGCCAAAGTAGTAAGGGATGGTATGTCTGAAATGGGTTTGGTCGATGTTTGGAGAATACTTAACCCACTGGAGAGGGAATACTCATTTCATTCTGCGGTACATGACACTTATTCCAGATTAGACTTGTTTTTAACAACTAAATCACTACTTCACAATGTAATTGAATGTAAATATCTAGCCTCTACAATATCGGATCACTGTCCTTTGAAATTGAAGGTGAAACAATATTTGGACAAACCTAAAACTAAGCGTTGGAGATTCAAGCCATATCTCCTTAACGACCCAGATTTTGTTAACTTCCTAGAAAATCAAATCGATGACTTTTTAATAATTAATGTAAACTCTGCCTCCCCAAGCATAATCTGGGAGACACTGAAAGCTTACCTAAGAGGTCAGATAACGTCTTTTGGAGCTTCTAAACAAAGAAAAAGTAGACAGTATCTAAACACACTAGACAAAGAAATTCATGAACTAGAGAAAAAACACGCAGAATCCAATAGAGCAGAAACTCTGCACATACTAGTAAAAAAGCGGCTTGAATATAGCAACTTAACTACTAGCCAAGTAGAAGCAGACATGGCCAGAACTAAATACCACTACTATGAAAAGGGGGACAAAACCGGCAAGCTACTCAGCTGGCAAATAAGAAAAGAAGAGATGGCAAAAACAATAGACTCAATCAAATCTAAGGATGGTGATGTATTACATAAACCTGAAGAGATAAACCAGCGTTTTGAAATGTTCTACCACAATCTATATACGTCTGAAAACCAAGACTCAACTGCTACAAAATGCGAGGAATTCTTGGGAAACTTACCGATTACTAAGCTTCCTGTAGAAGTGAGAACTACTCTTGAAACAGAAATATCAAAGGAAGAAATCACCAAGGCTATTAACTCATTGCAAACGGGCAAAGCACCCGGTCCCGACGGCCTACCTGCTGAATTTTACAAACTGTTCATAAATAAATTAATCCGCCCTTATATGGACATGCTCAAAGACAGTCTCAATAATGGTAAATTACCACCAAGTCTAGAATTAGCAACAATCAATGTACTTCCTAAGCCCTCTAAGGATAAACAACTTTGTGACTCCTATAGGCCCCTGTCAATGTTAAATGTGGATTATAAAATATTTTCTAAAGCACTCGCACTAAGAATGGACCCTGTGATGTCTCTCTTAATCCACGAGGATCAGACGGGTTTTATTCAGCAGCGACAGGGATCTGACAATATCAGAAAACTTTTTCATATCATTGAGCTCTCTAAACAAACAAATGACTCAAGACTTGTAATCTCGATGGATGCTCGAAAAGCTTTTGATACAATAGAATTTGAATATCTTTTTTATACTCTGAAACAGATGAATTTTGGTGATGTTTTCATTAATTATATTAAGATGCTTTATTGCTCTCCGAAGGCATAAGTGTTGACAAATGGTATACTTTCCAAACCCTTCCAATTGGGACGTGGAGTACGACAGGGCTGCCCACTCTCCGTATATCTGTTCGCCGCAGCCATTGAACCGTTGGCGGTGGCAATACGGAACAACAACAATATATGTGGCATAAAGACTGGAGCAAACGAATCCAAACTCTCACTATATTGTGATGATTTACTAATTTATATTACCCAACCAGATATATCCTTGCCGCAATTACTCAGCATACTAGAGGCATACAGTGCCATATCTGGTTACACGATAAATTATGACAAGAGTGAAATAATGCCACTAAATAGTGTTACCACCCAGAATACCCACCCAATGATTTCCCATTTTAAATGGGCACCAAAAAGCTTCAAATACCTGGGAATCCAAATATCTAACAACCTGAACCAAACATACCAAAATAACTATCTACCTATTATGGAAAAAATCAAAACAGACCTATACAAATGGAAAGATCTACCAATTTCTTTCATTGGACGTGTTAATGTGGTCAAGATGAATGTTCTGCCTAAATTAATTTATTTGTTCCAGTCAATTCCACTCAGCTGTCCACCAAGCTTGTTTACATCACTGAATAAAATCATTTCAATGTTTTTGTGGTCCCAGAAACGGGCTAGGATCAGATTAAAAGCACTACAGGCTCCCCTGAATAAAATGGGCTTAAACCTCCCCAACTTCAGACTGTACTACCTAGCCTGTCAATCACGTGTTATTTGGTGTTGGCTCAACAGTGAGAGGCTGCCCACACCAGCATGGGTTAAACTGGAAGAGAACATAATCCATCCTACTCCACTACAGGTAATCCCCTATATAGACACGCAAAAAACCCTTAACTCTATCACTAAAAACCAGATTATACATCATACCTTTGCATGTTGGAATTAAACTAATGGGAAATCAAAATACCTTGTTAATGAGCATGCCCCTGTGGAACAACCCTTGTGTCCCCAAAATTATTAGTGATGGAATATCTGAAAATTGGAGAACCAAGGGAATCAGCGAAATAAGAGACTTGTATAACCAAAGCATCTTTTCTGATTTTAATTCCCTGAGAGCGAAATATAATTTACCTTCATCCATCTTTTTTAAATACCTACAGATACGGAACTGGGTCAAAAATAACAGTTATAGCTATCCCCATATGTCTGAAACACCAATAGAGAAACTGTTTAACACTACAAAAACATCAAAGGGCCTGATATCTAAAATCTACACACTGATGAACACTGAACAGAAAGATGATAGGATGCTACAACAAAAAGATAAATGGGAAAAAGATATTAAACACAAATATACCATGAAAGAATGGCAGTCATTGCTCCAGAACTCCCAAACAACTTTAACAAATACCAACCATAGGTTAACACAATTTAATATACTACACAGAATTTATTATACACCTCACAGATTATATCAATTTAGCCACGAGACATCACCCAATTGTCTTCGATGTCAACATGCTAAAGGGGACCTAATCCACACGTTCTGGAATTACCGGAAGTTAAATTATTACTGGAAATTTATATTTGAACAACTTTCAAAAATTATTGGAAAGACGATGACTCCTGACGCACGAATAGCTATTTTGGGTGATATCTCTATGCTGAGTAACTTTGACAACTTTGAAAAGAAATGTATCCTGTTAGGAATGTCTGCTGCAAAAAAAATTATTCTTTGTCATTGGAAATCTGAACCCCCTCCCCCGACTAAACAATGGTGGGCAGAACTCCTATCCTATTGCACACCTGAAAAAATCATGTATAATGTGAAAGGAAAAATAATACACTTTCAGAAGATCTGGGGTCGGGCAATCGATTACATACCAAATATGGGTATAGAACTGGAGAGAGCCAATTGAAGCATAGAGATTGTGGATATTGTCTTTTTATATTCTATATTTGTCTGCCTGTTTTTCTTTTTTCTTTTTGTTATGTTTATTATTTTATTCAGGTAGTAGCACAGACAATCATGGTCTTAAAGTAAATCATGCATTCGATAGTTTTTTCTTTTTTTTGTACTAGGAAGGGTCGGGGAAGGGTTAGTAATTGTTTAGTTAGGAAATGTAATTTATATATTTATAACTTGCATTTTACAACTGTATGTAAATGATGTTAAAAGCAAATAAAAGATAATAATTGAAAAAAAAAAGAATCATCAACTGACATACTGGGACCATCCCTGCCCACAAGTGAAACATCAGGAACAATAGAGCTACTGTGGGAAGGCTGGCAGCCTAAGCCAGGCCTTGTAGCCTCTTCAACTAGAACGTTGTCACATGAATCAACAGCATCTCTCATAGCATCCTTCCCACACTCATCCTCCAATTAGTTCGTGGCCTCAGCCACCGTACAGGCTGGGAAGACCTTGAGACACTGCGCTGCCACATCATCTCCTGCCACATGCCTCTCCGGCACGCATGTCAACTTTGGTTTCACCACCGGGCCTGACACAAAGGCACAATCAAGAGAATCATTATGCAGAGGTACATCCACAGTGTGCTTTCCAAAATTCTCAACAGGTTCACTTTTCAATTCAACAAAGAATATGTCACTAAGTGTAATGTCACAAGTCGAAGTATCAACAACATCACTTTTGTCCTTTGATATTGCCCGTGTCACAGCACACACAGGGAACACTCCTGGATGTTTCTGTTTCAGCTCATCAGGGACCTCAGAAACCACAGGAATGGGAGTTACAACTGGAGTAGCCAGCACTTTGTCACCAGCCAAATCATTCCCTAGAATGAAGGACACCCCTCTTATGGGAATGTGAGAACATACCCCCACAACAACATTGCCTGATACTAAGGGAGAGTTGAGTGTGACCTCATGCAAAGGTGCATCCACAAATCCACCTCCAAAGCCATGAACAATGACACCGGAATGCAAAGAAGACTTTTCTGAAAACAGCAAAATCCCCTCCAGAATGAGGGACTGAAAAGCTCCGGTATCTCTCCAAATTGTTACAGCCTGTTTGGACTCTAGTGCATCAGTCAGGGAAACAAATCCATCCATCATAAATCTTGAGGAACCCTTGAGCTCTTTGTCCACACGTTTGATACTTTCCCCATCACCCTCTAACGTTGGCATAGGTGTTCTGCATACGGTTTCTACCAGAGCCACCGTTCAGAAATTTTTCTGTTCAAGCACCGGGCACCCAGCAACGATATGACCAGGCTCTTTACAGTAGAAACATATAATCCCTTCTGGGAATGCACTAGCTGAACCACCCCGCCTAGGAGGTGAAGTTAACTGACCAGCTGACACAGGTTTTGGGAAACGGCCCCCCTGAAAAGGACGCCTATCCCTGGACTCAACACGGTAGTCCTCCACAAAAACGGACTTGTGTGTCAACACAAACTCATCAGCGAAGACAGCAGCGTCGCCTATCTTCAATACCCTATGCTCGTTTAGATGAGTGGAAACCGTATCAGGAACACATATTTTAAATTCCTCTAGGAGAATCAACTGTCTAAGCTGCTCTCTTGACTCTGCTTTATGAGAGGTGCACCACCTGTCAAACAGGTTCTCCTTCTCTTTTCCAAATTCAACATAAGACTGTCCCTCCGACCTACGATAGCCTCTAAAACGCTGACGATAGGCCTCTGGGACTAACTCATAAGCCCTCAATATGGAAGCCTTAACAAGCTCATAGTCAGCACTTTGTTCAAGGGCCAGAGCAGTATACGCTTCTTGTGCTTTACCAACAAGAACACACTGCAGCAGCAGCGTCCAGGCCATATCAGGCCACTTCAACATGGTTGCCTCCCGTTCAAAAAGGGGAAAATACCTTTCCACATCCTTCTCAACAAAAGGAGGCACCATCCTAATATTTTTGCCGACATCAAAACCGAAACGCGACTCTGAAGGCATGCCCGCAAGACAGCATGCTTATATTCAAGCTCCTTCTGCGCACGCTCGTGCTCCAGCAACATTTGTTTCTCCTTAAGCTCATGCTCACGCTCCTCTCTCCTCTCTCTCTCCTTAAGCTCACGCTCATGCTCCCGCTCCTCTGTCCTCTCTTTAAGCTCACGCTCCTCTCTCCTCTCCTCACGCTCTTGCTGTAGCTGTCTTTCCTTAAACTCCAACTCTCTAAGCCTACACTCACCCTCCGCCACACCAGACAGTAGCGGAGACGCGTCAGACAAAGGAGGCTCCTCCACCCTTGCCGCAAGCACCTGCTCCCTAACGAGCAAAGCCCTCAAAGCACCCAAGGCAGTTGGTTTCAAACGCTTCTCACTGGCAGTAAGCTCCACCTTGTAGTGCACAGCAAGCTCCAGAAGCTGTTCCTTGGAAAACCTTTCCAACACCTCATCAGAAGGGTGATCAACAAAATCCTTTATGGAAGCCATCCCCACTGCACCAGCGCCACAACCTGCTCACTTTAGAGTCACCAAAAACACCCTAGCATACACACAATTTCCCGAAGAACCACTGAAGAACCACGAAGAACCACTGAAGAACCACTAAAGAACCACCGAAAAACGCTGAAGCACCGCTGAAGGAGAGCAGTCAGCTTTTGTGATCGGCGTGCGACGTGGTGGAAATGTATGCTGTACTGAGCGCACCTTTCTAGTTTGCAAAAATTTAAATTAAAAAAACAACCACCCTGAAATAAATAGATGTGTCATACGCGCAGGAGGTCAGGTGCTAACAGGTAGGCTATCCAAACACTGAGTTACACTCAAAACAAAAAATTAAATACAACAAACAAATTCAAACAGGTGCGCCTTATAACCTGATATGACTACTTACAGCTTCTACATCTAAACTGCAGTCAAACGGCCCACCACATGTCTACCCTAAAAAAAAACTATATCAGGCCCTACCACACTACCTGTATTTTCTGGCACCCTATCCTACCTCCCCTTAAGCTAACGCCCTGTAGACATAACCCTCTTCAACCACACCTGCTACCAGCCAAAGATCATATTGACCATCCACCCGTCAAGTATATGGTATGGTACAAGACAAGTAGATGGTACTAATCACTTCTATGACTGCCCCAGGAGTAAGTGGTGCACAGGAAGCTAACAAACAACCAGAAAATAATGTCCCTACCTACATGTGGTGTCCACTAAACTATATATTTTAACAGCATATAAGTAGTCAAATCAAATTACAAAAAAATAAGGGCATACTCACCTGTTTGATGATCGGCTCAAGCCCCCACGTTACACAACATGTAACGATCACTACCCACACTATAGCACCACGACACCCCATGCAAAAAAAATAAAACCAAACAAATTCTAGGGGTTTTTGTTTCCAAATTCACTCCCGGACGAGCGCCCAACTGTTACGACCCTGGCTCAAAGGGGGCAACCTATGTGCAAACAGACACCAAAACCCTGTGTTTAAACCAAAAGACTACTCTAACAATGAATACTGGTACAAACTAAAGAACAAAGAATGGGAGAACGTGCAAAGTCTCTGTTTCCACACTCTCCTCTAGCCACGGTCAGGCTGCATGTGTGACTGAGGGACTGGCTTTAACCTGCCAGCAGGTATCCAATCAGCAGCAATTAGCTAATTAGCAGCCCTCACCTGCATGCCCAGTGACACAGGAGTGATCAAGCTCATGGTACATAACACACACACACACACACACAGACACTGACACAGACACACACAGACACTGACACAGACACACACACAGACACTGACACACACACACACATACAGACACTGACACAGACACACACTGACACATACACACACAGACACACAGACACACACAGACACTGACAGAGACACACACAGACACTGACACAGACACACACTGACACAGACACTGACACAGACACACACTGACACAGACACACACAGACACTGAGACAGACACACACAGACACTGACACAGACACACAGACACACACAGACAATGACACAGACACACACAGCCACTGACACAAACACACACAGACACTGACACAGACACACAGACACTGACACACACAGACACAGACACACAGACACACACTGACACAGACACACACAGACACTGACACAGACACACACAGACACTGACACACAGACACACATCGACACTGACACAGACACACAGACACACACAGACACTGACACAGACACACATCGACACTGACACAGACACACAGACACACAGACATACACAGACACTGACACACAGACACACACAGACACTGACACAGACACACACAGACACTGACACAGACACACAGACACACATACATGGTAAGTGCTGTTGCATAAATATTCTATATTCATAATTCATTGATTAAAATGATTGATTTCTTATTTTCATGTATAAAGTAATAATTAGATAAATAATGTGATGCATAAATAATTTGATGTAAAAAGCTAAATTCATTGGTAAACAGTTAAACGTGATTCGCACAAAGTCTCACAAGAGTATATCACATTTAACCGTCACATTTAACCGTTACATTTAACCGTAGAAAGACAGAGCGGGCACGCTCTGGTGGACGACAGTTGAGCAAGTGTATACGCTGCATACTCGACAAGTTTTATTAAATTACATTTTATGGACGTCTGGAGTTGAAGCAGACCAAACATCAAACGTATTCCATAGGACAAGGACTCAAGAACCTCTCAACAAGGTATTTTATTTCTTTTGAGTAAATGCATTTAGTTTGATGCGCGAGCTAAGCGCCATTGTATTGTATAACCGTTGCATTTGTACTGTGTTCATTCAATAATATATAGTTCTCATGGTGTGAGAGGGACGAGGAGTTGTGATGATGAGCCCAAGATAATAAACGCCGGTTTATAAAAAACCGACCTGTGTCCGTGTCGTTGGGGAGAGAGCTACTGTACACATACACCAGAGGTGCCTTCCTTTATAGTTAGATGACTATAGCTATACCAAAGTTGCTCTCATTATATAGTGTCTCTGCTATTACAACAGAGCACTAGTCTAGCTGTTTACTTCTGGTTCAACACCTAGTCTCAAAAAGCTATAACCTACTATACATACAATTTACTTTAGAATCAGAATCAGAAAGGTCTTTATTGCCAAGTAGTTTTCACATACAACAAGGAATTTGCTTTGGTCATTTTCGGTGCGAGATTAACGGACAGACAATAACGGACAGATAATGTAATAAAAACGTGGGTTATACCATGAGCAGGAGAAACTGCTTATTAGCAGGGGAAGCTGCTCTTATGTCAAAGCCCTTCAATGATCACAAGCACAACCAGGTACAAAAGATAACAAGGTTGATTGATTAAAAACACATAATTCATGAGGCCGACACTAATATCCCCTCCAGGGATGACAGGGTTAACAGACACGGAGAATAACGGGTACAGTAAGGCGTCCCTTAGGTAAATCCCTTCACCTCTATGCAGAGCACACTATATATCACAGCACATTTATATATGTAAATCCCTTCACCTCTATGCAGAGCACACTATATATCACAGCACACTTATACAGGTAAATCTCTGCACCTCTATGCAGAGCACACTATATATCACAGCACACTTATACAGGTAAATCTCTGCACCTCTATGCAGAGCACACTATATATCACAGCACATTTATATATGTAAATCTCTGCACCTCTATGCAGAGCACACTATATATCACAGCACACTTATACAGGTAAATCTCTGCACCTCTATGCAGAGCACACTATATATCACAGCACACTTATACAGGTAAATCCCTTCACCTCTATTCAGAGCACACTATATATCACGGCACACTTATATAGGTAAATCCCTTCACCTCTATTCAGAGCACACTATCACAGCACACTTATATAGGTAAATCCCTTCACCTCTATTCCAGTAGCGGCTCGTGGATGCTTCGCCACTAGGGGCGCTATACCAAACATTTTGCAAACATGTACAGTACCACGCAACCGACTCATGGCAAGACATGAGCGATTCGACTCACGCTCACGGCAATGAATCGGCTCTTATGAACGAGTCGCTCAGCTGTTACTACAACAACACACAACCAGTCAAATAAAGTATAGTCTAATTCACAACTTGAAACACAATATATAAATAGAAAAGTTAGAAACAAAACTCGCTCCGTCTCCAAACACACGCAGATCTCTCCCTCTCTCCTTCTCTCTCTCACACACAGCGCGACGTGGAATCGATTCGTTACACAATCAGACCTATTATATACCAAGAATAACTTCAGTATGAGTACAGGGCTGTACACATATTTTGCATATTGTTAAACGAGCCAAGGCTAGCTATTAAACTATCGATATGAATCGAAAATCTGGGACCCTGATGTAAACAAGACAAACGTCTTTCTCTGGTCTGCATCCCCTTAACAATTGTGTGTATTGAGCCGTACTGTATTGTACCCATTCTGCAATCTGTTAATAAAGTTCTCATTCATTCATTCATTCATTCAAACATAGACGATATTGAACAAGCCATAATCCACGTATTTTCAATCCAAAAGCGAGAGAGAGAGAGAGAGAGAGAGAGAGAGAGAGAGAGAGAGAGAGAGAGAGAGAGAGACTCACTGTTTAGTTGACACATCCAGGGCAGGAGGGCTTGCCTTGATAAAGTAGTGTATAATCCACTGTTGATATATTCCAGACCACTGTCCACTGTGTCCAGACTGCATCCGCCATATAGCTTGTTAGCCAAGTGTTAGCTTGTTAGCAGTTAGCAGCACCACACAACACAAGTACTTCATTCCTTTGTCCATTTCCGCTCGAACAGACTGCAAACTACCTGGCATTCTATCGCCATGCTCTAAGACAAACTCTAACCTTAACCAACTTTGAAAGAGTGCCTAAGCTTAACAGTCTAAAGAACTTGCAGTCACGGCACGCTCTAAGACAAACAGCTGCATCTCAGTCACAACAACACAACTATCTCCTACCACCAACGGACCAACCTAGGAATAAGCTAGAATTGGAACATTAGAAATTGGATTCGGCCAATCAGAGATCGTCTCTGTGAAATTCTGCTACGGAAAAAAATACTGGCGTCGGCCAATCAGAGAGCGTCTCCGCGAAATGCGGCTACAGAAATTCTTGACGCTACTGGCTAGACCGCTTCAAATCGCGCCCGGATTCCAACATAATAGTCATATTTCAACGCACAACGCGTTATGCACTGATTGGCTGTGACGGATACAGCGATCAAACTGTGATGCGCACTCAGAGCGCTATCGCGTCTAGCCCGGGCCGAGAAATACGAAAAAATAAAAAAATAAAAAAAACGTCACTTCCTGCTCAGGAAAACGAGTGTTTTTTATTTTAGATAATAACGTTATATTGTGCATTGGAAATACAAACATACTTAAAATGAGTAAATATTATTCATTTTAAACATGTTTATATTATTTATAGGGCTATAAAACAAAAAACTAAAAAGTTTTATTTTCTTCTTCTCTGATTTAACAGCAGGTGGGGCGGCGCCCGTGCGCCCCTAGTGGCAGAGCCGCCACTGCTCTATTCAGAGCACACTATATACCACAGCACACTTATATACGTAAATCCCTTCACCTCTATTCAGAGCACACTATCACCCTCTAAACGAGGCACGGTACATCAACGATGCACTTATAGTCACCCACACACTACAACCGACCAAACTGGTCCACGTGAACACGAGGGGATCACCTCCCGGTACCAATGACCCGTCCCTCTCTGCTCTTCCTCCGCCACCCTCCAATTAGGTACATTAATTCAGGCCTGAGATACACAATATAGGATACACTACACGACATACAATAGGGTAATACCAATTATACAGTATACACAATTATAAAATAGGCCATACTAAATACAATAGTTACTCAAATACAATATCCTATATATCCTCCCGGGGGTCTGTTCTTTGGACGCCGTCCAATTCTCCGGCAAAACGGCTTTGTTGACGCCGTATATACACCAGGTTGTAGATTTCACTCTGGCAATCAGACTCGGCGTCTGCAAGAATGTCCCGAGTGCAGCGTATGGGAACTAGGTACCACAGCACCCTCTATACCGGTCCCTCGTATATCTCCAGGAGGGTAAGCCTCCCCTCCTTGCACTATCTGGAACCTGTGGCCGCTCGCTATCTATCTTCGTCGCCGGTGGTCCTAACTGACCACGATCGACCCATCCCTCCCCCCCAGAATCCTATCAGCGTGCTGGTACCACATGTAGCGAGGTGCTCCGACCCCGATATCCGAGTCCCACTGGCTTTTCAATAGTCTCAGCGTCTCCTCCACACCCGCAATCAGTAACACCTGAGTTCAATAATGACAGCTGATTGAGTCCCTGCTCCTGATGTCATTACTCGGGCTAATTCACATCACAGTATGTAGTCCTCAAGTAAAAAGAAATTGCCACTTTTCTGCCTGCCTGTTAAATAAACTTGAAATAACTTCTTTACTGTTATCTGGTATATTTTGGTAGTTTTTCCCTTCTGTAGCTGGAGCTAGTATTTTCTTAGCTGGTACCTCTATATCTGGGGCTAGTGTTAGCTTAGCTGGGGGTATTGTTATCTTAGCTGGGGGTAGTGTCATCTGTAGATGTCCACAATAGTCTTTACAGGGAAGCATATCCGCGGGGTGATGTCCACTTAAAAAAGGAAACTAAAATATCATTTGACATTTTTATTTTTGAGCTCTTCCAGACATGTAAATGAAAAAAAATCTATGGTTTTAATACAAATCGACCTCCTGTTCACTTTAAAGTGCCACGTTTTGATATATTGAGCTTTAACATATTCACATCCTATTGTAACCGAGAGATTTGAACTTGTGATCTTGTCCTCCGCAACAGCCGCGTCAGGGACACGAACGCACACACACAGAGAAAAGGATAATGGAATAGCATACTTAATGATTTTTTTTATATTTTAGCTAATGAAGTTAAATGTTTCATCAACAATGATGGGAATAACGGTGTTATAAATAACGGCGTTACTAATGGCGTTAGTTTTTTCAGTAACGAGTACTCTTCCAATCTTAATTACGCTGTTACCGTTACTGCCAAAAAATGCGGCGTGTTACTATGATTGAAGCTGTTTTTTTCATCAGACCAACTAGATCTCTGCAGAGAGGCAATACTTTTTTTCTTCCTTGTTAGTGGGCAGTGCACGAGACAAGCGCATACATGCTGATGATTGGCTGAGGTTGAGTACAATGTCATGGTAAGCCAATCACAGGTAGAGGTTGGCGGGTGTTCGAAATCAGCAGAGTCTGACACACAGTGACAACACAGTCAACAACAGTCTCCGGGTCCGTGTACGTTTTGATAGTGTAATAAATACGTGAGTTATACCAGTAGCAGGAGAAACTGCTATTTAGCAGGGAAACTGCTATTTGTCCTAAAGCCCTGAAATAACCAACTTCACAACCGGGGTACAAGGAGTAACAACTTTATTTCATTCAAGTACCTATACTAAGCGATTATACCGAGGACACGGGATCTATTAATTAAGAGGACCAATTGGGTACCGTAGAGCTCCTATTATACAACACCCTCTTATATTAGGCACTGCAATTACAAAACACGGTGTGTCTAATCCCACCTATTAAACACCCTCTTTTTGAGGCACTGCAACTGCACACCACGGTGTGTCTAATCCCACGCATTAAACACCCTCGGTAAGAGGCACAGCAATTGCACACACCACGGTGTGTTTAATCCCACACATTAAACACCCTCTATAAGAGGCACAGCCCTTGGAACAAAAGGCCTAATAAACCACGCACTTCAGACACCCTCTCGACGAGGCATTTGCAAAACACATCGAACCATAGTAGTTCATTAAGGAACACTCTTCCGGCAATAATTAATCCCCCCTCTCGTCTTCCCATGTCCCTCCTCAATCGGTCATACTCAATATCCTACCGGCTTGGCTATATAATAAATAGAGCATAAATAGGGGATAGGAAGAAATAGCCTATATGCAGGTAAAATTAAGAGGCACGGTAGAATACAGAGAGCATAACTATAGGATACCCTAATAATACATATCCAATACAATATACCAATTTACACAGTAGGCCTATACAGGTTATAAAAATAGAGCATAATACAACATCCTATACTAAGTGCAAATGTGGGTAACAGTGGACTTAACTCGCTGCACGGCGCGACCCCCCCGAGGGTCGAAGCTTGGACCCCGTCCAACTCTCCGGGCGAATGCTCCGGCACACGGTGGTCCTCCAGGTTGTAGTCTGATTTGTAACCTGGTAATCGTACCCGGTGTCCGCGAGGACGTTCCAAGTATAAGGTCTTTGGGAGCTATGTAACTCAGTACCCTCTATGTCCCGTCCCTATCTGTCTCCAGGAGGGTAAGCCTCCCCTCCTCACGCTACCGGTACCTGTGGACGGCTGGCTAACTTAACTTCATCGCCGGTGGATAACTCTCCACGATCGACCCCACCCCCCGGGCCCTAACAGAGTATGGTTACTGCTTGCGTGCTCCAACCCCGATATCTGAGTCCCACTGGCTTATCAATAGTCTCATCGTCTCATCCCCGCACACAATCAGCAACACCTGAGTTCAATAATGAAGCCACTTGAGTCCCTGCTCCTGACGTCATTACTTCGGCCCATTCACATCACACTTCCCCCCCCTTAAAGAAAGGACTCGTCCTCGAGTCCTACGCCGACATGTCGTAGTCTAAAGACCAACGGGGTGCCTTCCGCTGGCGTACTGGACGTCCCTCCTCGACAGACCCTGCAGGCCGACCTTCCTGCAGCCCTGGACTGGACACAACCACCTCCGACTGGGGCGCAGCTTCCGTCGCAGCGGGAGCCCCCTGTGTCCCCTCTGCCTCCTCCGGCCCACGATCACTGGCAGTCTGGTCTCCTGGGGCCTCCTGTGCTCCTTCTGAGTCTTCCGGTCCACCCTCTGCGTCCTCCGGCCCACGATCACCGCCGATCCGGTCCACTGGCCCCTCCTGTGCTCCTTCTGCGTCCTCCGGCCCCCGATCACCGCCTGTCTGGTCCTCCGGTGGTGGCCTCCCCCCTCGCAGAGCCATCCCGACTGGAAGGTCGATGGCCGACCCAACTGGCACCAAACGGGGACCCAGAGGACTGACGCCGGCTAGACAGGTTTGGCCCACTCCTCGGATTAGCTCTCCTGGATGCTGGGACTGGATTTAACGGGGCTGTCAAAGAAGAGGTGAAAGGTTTGAGTTGGTTGAAGTGAACCACATTCTCTGGCCCTCCCTCCACTAGCACTAGCCTATAAAGCACATCGGTCACCCTCTCCACCACTCTAAAGGGACCTTTGTACCGCCTCTGGAGCTTGGGACACACCCCACGCTTCCTGGCCTTATTCTGAACCCAAACCAATTCCCCCTCGGAATAGTATTGAAAATTGGCCCTAAAGTCATAGGACTTTTTCTGCTGTTCCGAGGCCCTGGCCTGGTGCCTTTTAACTGCTTCCACCACCGTGGACAATGTATCCCGCAACCTAGACACATAATTGTCCACCGAGTCACAGGACTCCTGATTGCCCACCTTCAGCATAATATCCACTGGCAGAACAATTTCCTGTCCAAACAGTACTTTATATGGGGTGAAGGAGGTGCTAGCATGCACACTACTACGATAGGCCAACATAACATAAGGCAACAGTGTGTCCCAGTTTAACTGATTGTCCTCCACAAAGAGAGACAACATGGACAAAAGGGTTCGATTAAAGCGCTCCACCAGGCCATCTGACTGGGGGTGGTAGGGGGATGTCCTTGTTTTCTGCATGTGCAGAAGCCTACATAACTCCCTGAATAGATTTGACTCAAAGTTACGACCTTGGTCGGAGTGGATACTCCTTGGCGCCCCAAAACGACACACCCACTCCTCGGTCAAGACTTTGGCAATTGTCCATGCTTCCTGGTTAGGCAATGGAAAAGACTCTGTCCACTTGGAAAAATAGTCCCCCACAACCAAAATATACTTATTTTTCCCAGGGGTCTCGGGGAGGGGGCCAAGAATGTCGAGTGCCACCCGTTCAAAAGGTCTAGATACCCTGGATGTCTGTAGGGGTGCACATGGCCGCTTCCCCTGACTCTTTCTTGAACCACAATCAACACATTCTCTCACCCATCTCTTGACATCGCCAAATCAGCCAGGCCAATAGAACCGGTCTTTAACTTTCCCTTGCAGCTTCTGCACCCCCAAGTGCCCCCCGGTGGAGACATTGTGCAGTTGCTCTAAAACCCCAGACACCATTGACTGAGGGAGCACCACCTGTACCCGAGAGGCTGCATCGGAATTTGCAGGAGGAATCCGCACCAGCCTATCCCCCTGCACCTGGAGCTGACTCCACACAGTAGCATAATTCTGCAGGCCAGCGTCTACCGGTATTGAACCAGAACCAACCTGATTTTTAAAGTTAATTATTTGTCTTAACTCACTATCGGCCATCTGTGCATCGGCTAACTCATCAGTCTCTTTTTTCCCACTGGACACTACAGAAGGCAGAGCTTCCTGTACTGCGCACATCCTTATAGCAGCCCTGTCCGTTATTGCCTGAGAGGCCTTCTGGTCAGATATTTCTTTTTCAAAAAAAGCCGGCAGCCTAGAAAGGCATCAGCATTGCTGTGTAGCTTGCCTGGACGATGCACAATTTTATACTGGAAATTGGCCAATTGTTCAAGCCAACGAGCCAACTGCCCCTCCAAGTCCTGAAAGTTATGAAGCCAACGGAGAGAATTGTGGTCAGTTCGCAACACAAACTCCCTACCCAACAAATAGTGCTTGAAGTATTTGGTAAACGCTACCATACTCAAAAGTTTTTTCTTAGTGGTGGCATATTTACGTTCCTGTTTTGTAAGAGCCCTGCTAGCATATGCTATTACTCTCTCAAGTCCTCCCTCCTCTTGAGACAATACTGCCCCAATCCCCACGTCACTTGCATCCGTATCCAGGATAAATGGTTTGCTGGGGTCGGGATAAGCCAACACAGGGGTGGTAATCAGACTACACTTGAGCTGCTCAAAGGCTCCCTGACAGTCCTCACTCCAGCGAAAGTGCCTCCCCTTTTCTGTCAACTGGTGCAGAGGCCGGGCAATGTCAGCAAACCCTTTCACAAAGCGCCTATAATATGAGGCTAGTCCCAAAAAACTCTTAACCTCAGCCTGGCTGGTAGGAACAGGCCACTCTCTGACTGCCTCCACTTTAGCAGCATCTGGCATCACTCCCTCACTAGAGATTACATGTCCGAGGTACTGGACTCTCGTTGAAAACAAGTCACACTTGGATGGTTTAACCTTAAGGTTGGCCTGCTGAAGTTTTTCCAGCACACCACCCAGGCGTGTTAGATGTTCATGGAAAATGCGCCCAAATACAATTATATCATCCAAATACACTAAGCAAGTAGTCCACTGCAGATCAGCCAGAATTAGGTCCATCAACCTCTGAAAAGTGCTGGGTGCATTGCAAAGCCCAAAACTCATCACATTGAACTCAAATAGCCCCTGACGGGTGGTGAATGCAGTTTTATGGTGGTCTTTCGGGTCTACTTCCACCTGCCAATAGCCAATAGCCACTCACTAAATCCAGGGTGGAAAACCAACAAGCATGACAAAGGCTATCCAGGGCATCATCAATCCTAGGGAGGGGGTATGCGTCCTTTCTAGTAACCTCATTGAGTTTCCTATAATCAACACAGAACCGGAGCCCACCCCCTTTCTTTTTTACCAGTACAATGGGAGACGCCCATGGACTACAAGATGGCCGAACTATCCCACTATCAAGCATTTGCTTCAAGTGGCTCGTCACCTCTTGCTGTAAATGGAGGGGGACCCTTCTGGGGTGCATCTTTATTGGCTTTGCATCCCCCGTATCAATCTCATGCGGGGTCAGATGAGTCCTGCCTAAGTCAGTCTCCCCCTGACTAAACACAGTGAGGTTCTTATGCAGTAACTCCCTGACTGCCTTTAACTCATCAGGGGCAAGACCCCTCTCCCCCACGCCAAACTGACGCATGAGTGTATCAACTGTCCAAGGCTGCAAGGTTTTTCCCCCCTCGCTCTCGTCATGCAGCTCCGCCCCCCCCTTCCTCTATTTCAATATCAGTGAATAGGGTGCCTACTTTCATGCCACGCTTTAGCATAATATCCTCATTAGTGACATTAATAACCCTCACCGGTAATATGCCCTGCTGGACTCTACATACCACCCGAGCTACCAAAACATCACTCTGTTTGGAAATGGAAGTGGAGGGTTCCAGCATTGCTGCTGCATAATCTCCCCATCTGCTCTGGACCTGACCCAAAAAAATCATTTCACTGTGTGGGGGCACCAGGGTGTCAGACAGCACTATCACAGCCTGAGGCTCTAATGATGGGTTAGGGTCAACCAGGGGTAATTTCCTGCCCATTATCTGACATTGTTTCTTTCCCAAATTGAAAGAAAATCAAATCCAAGCAAAATCTCATCGGAGGGAATGTCAGCAACCAAAAATGTTGCTACCAGCGCGAGTGACTCCAGTTGACATACCGTCTGCCAGCATCCCAGAATGATCATCCCCCCCCCTATTAGCTGCTGTAGCCTGCCCAACATAATCTAACAGATCACATCCCCCTTTTGTAGCAGAGAGCCACAGTTGTTTAGGAATGACAGAGCTAGAAGCTCCAGTATCTACAAGTACATGACAGTCTAACCCACCTATCTTAGCTTGGAGATATCCCGAACCACCCTTCAAGCTGTCAGGGGCCACAGTAGACTCAGAAATGGGGGCGGGCATTGGACCCTCTGTGCACACCCCCTCTAGTTTTCCTGTAAATAAGGACAGTCGCGTCGGAAGTGACGATTACACCCACATTCCCAGCAACCCCTCTCTCTTTCTCCCTCACGTCTAGTCTGGGGAATGGGGGCACTAACAGAGTATGGAAGGGGAGCAGACACGGTAGGTGTAGGTTTAGGAACAGATTGGCTTGAATTGGCTATAGTCTGTACAGTGATTTTCAGAGACTTAACTTCCTGCCGCAGGCCCTCTACGACCCCAAGAAGCGTATCCATTTGTTTGTCACGCCCAGATTGCTCAGTGACTCCACGCACCTGTGCATCAGAGGCCAATTTACTACCCTCCAACTCCCTAATCAGCTCCAATTTTGCAGCAAGATTAATGGCATCCTCTAAGGTTGTAGGTTTGGCACTGCAAAGGCTAACTCGCATTTCCCCATTCCCAACATTGGAAATAAAATTATCCTTAGCCAATAAATCTTGGGTGTGGGCGTCCGCTGAGGGGTACGCTTTAACAACCAGCCTCCGAAGCGCAATACCAAATTCTCGGATAAACGTCTATTCGATCATGTCTCTAGCACCCCCACAGCCGTATCGGCAACCACTTACATCACGGCTCTGATCCACATTCATTCATATGCTCCCCCCGCAATCTCCTCCCCGATTTCAGAATCCCGGAAGTGTTGCGGTGATCTATGGGGATAGGCAGCTTGTTCCAATCCTGGGCTCCTGAGAAAGTAAGGACGCACTGGCCTAGTTTGGAACGGAAATAAGAAGGCTTCAGGTTTGCTATGGTTGCTCTAGTTCTGTGGTTGTGGGATTCACTGACCGGGGTGAAGTAATTCAGGAGGTATCTAGGGGACCTTTAGTTTATAATATTGTGCACTAGGTTGAGTCTGAGCTGAGTAACTCTGACCTCCACAGGAAGCCAGTTTAGCTCCTGAAAGTGACTCCTCCCTATGTGGGTGCGAGGGCCAAGACCCATTACCAACTTATTTTGGGAAACCTGAAGCTTCTTTTTTATGGTCTCTTGTCAGGCCCTTGAACCAAGACACGCTACCATAGTCAAAGTGGCAGAGTACTAGGCTATTTGCTAGTAGCCTGAGACTATCTCTGCCAAGGAGGTGCACTGTAAAAAAAAAAGCTGCAAGAAAACGGTACAGTAAATGTCTGGCATCAATGATTGCCAAATACTTACTGTCAAATTACAGTAAAATCAAATACATTTTCAGATTACAACCTTTATTTAATGCTTAATATTTTGATAAAAGGTAATTTACTGTATTTGATGGCATTTACACTTAAAGTAGAAAAACAAAAGTAATCTGTAAAATAATACGGTGAATTTCCGGTGAAAAAAACATTTATTTTTTACAGTGTGGCCTTTCTACGGTAGCTAGGTATCTGGTGCGGGCGTTGACTTTGCCCAGTACTTGGTGTGTGTGTGTGTGTGTGTGTGTGTGTGTGTGTGTGTGTGTGTGTGTGTGTGTGTGTGTAGAAATGTATCCAGCTTACTGTATCATGCCTATAAGAATTGTGCATTTATTATAAATCATCCTTTGGTGGCTCAAGGCTTTTATCGAGTTCTGTTGGTAGGCAGGGTAAGGACCTTATCATCATAAGACAATTTAACAATTCGATGTAAAGATATTTCAATATCTCTATTGTTGATTTTAAATATATATGAAAAACTTAATCTAAATTGGAACTACCCTCATGCATGGCTATTTAATTTCCCTGTTTTATTGCTTTTCCAGCCTATTCGTCTGCCTGTTATATACTATAGAATAGAATAGAAATACTTTTATTATCCCGTGGGAAATTTGACACTGCAAATTGCTCAACATTTAAACATTTAGACAGGACAGGTCACGAATTAGAATAATAACACAAATCAATCAAGTTGCCTAGGATAAGAGTAGAGTAAAATAGAATAAAAATGAAATAAAATATACAGAAATAAATACAGTAAAAATATACTGAGCATGGGGGAAGGGGGGGGGGGTACAGGTAGTAAAAAAACAACACAGCAGTGTAAACAATTTGGTCAATATAATTTAACTATCTAACTAAATGAAATATAAATTCACAGTATTCACAGTGTCACATAAGGTGCAGTATGCTTCAGGTAGTGTATTGTCCTCCTTGGGTTCCTATTAATCCAAGGTCAATGTCTGGCAGCCGTCGCTGCCCCCTGTTTTGGAGTCTGGAGGCCGCTAGTCGCAGCCTCCTGCCACTATTGAGCTGCCGCTCTGTGCTCAGTGATGCAGTGAGGCACAGTGATGCATTGTATAGTCTGATGGCTGTTGGAATGAAGGACTTCCTGTGCCGTTCAGTGCTGCATTTGGGTAGTGTGAGCCTAGCACTGAACATGCTCCTCCTGTCAGCCAAGTCTATGTATAGTGGGTGGGTGGGGTTTTCCCTGATGGCCTGGAGCTTAGCAAGGCTCCTCCTCTTCGCCACCCTCGCTAGAGAGTCCAGCTCCACCCCAACCACGCTGCTGGCCTTCCTGACCAGCTTATCCAGCCTGGTTGTGTCCACTGCTCTCAGTCCGCTGCCCCAGCAGGTCACAGCATACAAGAAGGCGCCCGCCACCACCGACTCATAGAACATCCTCAACATCCTTGTACAGACATTGAAGGATCTCAGCCTTCTGAGGAAGTAGAGTCGGCTCTGGCCCTTCTTGTATAGTGCCTCTGCATGTTTTGACCCGTTCAGTTTGTTGTCGATGTGCACACCGAGGTATTTGTACACCTCCACCATGTCCACATCAACTCCCCTGATGGAAACGGGGGTCACAGGTGCACTCCTCCTCCTCCCCAGCTCCACAACCAGTTCCTTGGTCTTCGCCACATTTAGCTGCAGGTTGTTTTTATCGCACCATGTGACGAAGTCCACTACCAGTTCCCGGTATTCTCTCTTGTCACCGTCCTTTATACATCCCACTATCGCAGAGTCATGAGAAAACTTCTGAAGGTGGCAGGACTCTGACCGATAGTGGAAGTCGTTGGTGTAGACAGTGAAGAGGAAGGGAGAGAGGACTGTCCCCTGCGGGGCCCCGGTGTTGCTGACCAATCTGTCTGACACACAGCTCCTTAGGCACACGTACTGTGGTCTGCCCGTCAGATAGTCCACAGCCCAGGACACCAGGGGGGCCTCTACTTGCATCGCCTCCAACTTCTCACCCAGCAGCCCAGGCCTTATGGTATCAAAAGCACTGGAGAAGTCAAAGAACATGACCCTCACAGTGCTCCCCGGCTTGTCTAGGTGAGTGTAGGCTCGGTTCAGTAGGTAGATGACAGCATCCTCTACCCCCAGTCGGGGCTGGTAGGCGAACTGGAGTGGGTCTAGGTGGGGTTTGGTCACTGTAAGAGCCTCATTCAAGTTTATTTGTTTTGATTAATTGTGAATCTGTATTAATACATTTCTCTGTTGCAGTGAGTGGGGCGCTTTGCTCAGGTGAATGGGGCGGGGCTAACGCTATAAGCCACAGGTGTGACGGCAGAGCAGCAGGCAGCAGCAATACTGTCATTGACACGCAGCGCAGACGCAACCTTTTTGTTTAGAGATTATTGGGATCTCTTGTTTTGTTACTAAGATTATTAGGATCTCCTGTTTTACTTTTATGTGCGATATTGTTTTCATGTTTTGTTCTTGCTGCCAGTTGCTGGACCATTAAAAGAGCAAAAGGAACAACAAAAACGTGCAGTGGTTTCTGTTCTGCGACTGCGAGTCTGACACTGCTTCCCAACCTACAAGTGGAAGATTCAAATAGGTTATAAGACAAACCTGTTAGGATTTTGGCCACTACATCAAGTCAATGACAAGCTGCGATTGAAGAGCACGGATTATTGGGATCCGAAGGAACGGGCTGAAGCCAAGCCAAATGACAAGCTGCGATTGAAGAGCACGGATTATTGGGATCCGGAACGAAAAAAGAATTCAAGGATCAAACGGGTCCAAAGGAACGACAAGCGCCGGCCCGACGCGCGGCTACAAACAGAGGAAACGCCGGTCTGACGGCTGTAAACAAGCAAACAAACAAATAATTGAGGTATGTGTTTGCAAAACCCAACGCCACATGAATAATTATTCGTTTGAAGCAAATGCATGGATTATCACTAAACAAACTTCGCCTCTGATAACGATGTTTATGGACAGTGAATATTTTATTTTGTGCTGGTGACATATCGTGGATAAAGAGAGAAGACAAGGATAATGAAATAACCAGCCACTGTTGAAGACCTTTTGGATTCATTTGTTTGTTTATTCTGAATTAATATGGCGAGTTCAGACGCCCGTTAATGACATGGATGAGGCGCAGCTGCGCGCATCGAGACAAGGAAACGCCGGCCTGGCGTGCGGCTGTAACCAAACGAACAATTGAGAAAGACAATGATAATGACATAACCAGCCACTGTTTCTAAACACGTCGAAGACCTTGTGGATTTATTTATTTGTTTATTCTGAATTAAAATGGCGAGTTCAGATAAGGCAGACCTGCCCGTTAATGACATAATGAGGCGCAGCTGCGCGCATCCAAATAGGATGACAGACGCACGCTCAACGAGGTCGTCTCACTCTTCCTCCCACCACTCCTCCTCTTCCTCCATACGCATCAACGCGGAGGCAGAGAGACGATATTTATTGGCCAAATCTTCTATGTTACAAGAAAAACATGCAATTGAAGAACAGGAACAAATGTTAAAAAAAAAGAGAGAAACATTAAAAAAAAGGAGAGAAACATTAGAATTACAAGGTGAAATAGCAGCCAGCACAGCCAATCCTTCCCAGTGGAAATGGGCGCTGGTATATTCAAAGCCAGATGTTTCAATTCATCCATATGACATAGGTGCTGTTAGGAGCAAGCCAGGAGCACATTACTTGCCCTTTTTTAATGTTAACGATGGTAATGCTCACAGTTGGCCCGATGCTCAGCCAGATGACATTAATGACCAGCACCAGCCCCAACTAGTGCACAATATTCGACCTGTCATGCCCATGTCACCGACGCCTCTGTACCCTCAGTCTTCGTTTAGGAAGTTCCGGTTCCCGAGGGACCCCCCTGCCCAGTTCCCGTCCTCCACCTCGATGGTCAACCAGCGGCCCCGTCCTTTCACCGACAGCCCTCTGCCACAGGCCTCGCCCCTCACTTCTCCCGCAAAAGCCGGGCCGCAAGAGAAGGACGGAGCCCACCCCTCTGCCCAACGGGAGGCGCCGCAGGTGCATTTCAGACGGGGACTTCCTGTGTCTTGGCCACATGGTTCTGAGGCCATCACAGCAGCCAATAGGGAGGCGCCTGTTCTCACCACACCGGTCCAGAGTCCCTGTGAGGAAAAATCCAGAAGCCTGGCATCGGAGGAGAAGACCTCAGCAGGCATGAAGAGGGCAGCAGAGGACAAGACCTCAGCAGACATGAAGAGGGCAGAGGACAAGACCTCAGCAGACATGAAGAGGGCAGCAGAGGACAAGACCTCAGCAGATATGAAGAGGGCAGAGGACAAGACCTCAGCAGACATGAAGAGGGCAGCAGAGGACAAGACCTCAGCAGATATGAAGAGGGCAGAGGACAAGACCTCAGCAGACATGAAGAGGGCAGCAGAGGACAAGACCTCAGCAGATATGAAGAGGGCAGAGGACAAGACCTCAGCAGGCATGAAGAGGGCAGAGGAGAAGACTCCAGCAGATATGAAGAGGGCAGCAGAGGACAAGACCTCAGCAGACATGAAGAGAGCAGAGTTATGTGGTCACATAGGGGCCGGGGATAGCCAAGCAGAGTTATGTGGTCACATAGGGGCCGGGGATAGCCAAACAGTACTCAAGTACATTGGTAACGAGCACACTAGGAAGAATGCTCTGATGTTGACTGTCAAAAAGCGCAAAGAGCTTTCCCCAGGTCACAGCCACACCCACTCGAGCAGCCAAAAGGTGAGCACTGAGCTAGGCGCTTTCAGGACCACACTTGGTGGACAGCTCCTCACAGTGGAAGACTTCTCACAGGCAGAGAGGTCAGTCATCACCTATGTTCAAAAGCAATCCTACCCAGTGGAAATGGCAGTGCTGGAAACCGCTCCATTCAGAGTGCAGAAGAACAGTAAAAACGATCCTATACTGGATGAAGGCCTACAAACCATCTTCTGCGAGAGATCTGACCTCTATGCCAGGACACAAGAATACCTTCTGCTACTCCAAGGAAGACCGAAATGGAGCACAGTGAGAAAAAAAGGAAAAAACTTTAACATTGGAGATATCGTCCTGGTAGTTGACCCAACCGCTCCACGGGGGTCGTGGCCACTAGGCAGAGTACAGGAGACCAAGCCTGATGCAGGAAGTCTGACCCGTGCAGTGAAGCTCCAGACGAAAACATCCATTATTGATAGGCCCATAGCTAAGCTATGCCGCATTCCTGGAGATTGAAGAATAACAGGTCTTCTTTCAACAGCCAAAAAGGGATGTAATGTATATACTTTATTTATTTCACTTAGGTAAATTTACCACAGTGGTGAAGACCAATTCATATAGTCCATATGATTTAAAAGTTCCCCTTCAAGTTATATTTAATGAGTTACTATTTAATCTAAAATGAATTATACAGTAGCAACCACCCTCATTATGGCAATATAGTCATTGGTCATGAACCAAGCACAGAGCAAAGAAGCATGTGTTACTGTTTGAGATATATACCTTATATATACTTTCCGGATCGCTAAGATGATTTAGACAATGACACATTCTTAAGAGTCAAACTGTGAACTCAGGGTTGTAAGAGGGTGAGCGACAAAATGCCATTTCAACATCCAGGTCACTTTCTAAATTAATTTGTTGATAGTTACGAACAGCATAGACATACACCCATAGACTGATATAGACGTACACCCATAGACTGATACATAGACATACACCCATAGACTGATATAGACGTACACCCATAGACTGATACATAGACATACACCCATAGACTAATACATAGATATACACCCATAGACTGATACATGGAGATATACACTCTTTGCCACCTTGGATTACAGTTTTTAGTTTTTTCTGATTTGACTGACCTAGCGATCATAAAGATCCCTCCTTAAGGCTATGTGCTAGTAACCTCTGGCCCTAGGATACGGTTAAGAATGAAGACTCACACAGTTTAGCCCCAGCCGCATGGCCTGTAAGTTGGCCTCACACAGTTTAGCCCCAGCCGCATGGCCTGTAAGTTGGCCTCACACAGTTTAGCCCCAGCCGCATGGCCTGTAAGTTGGCCTCACACAGTTTAGCCCCAGCCGCATGGCCTGTAAGTTGGCCTCACACAGTTTAGCCCCAGCCGCATGGCCTGTAAGTTGGCCTCACACAGTTTAGCCCCAGCCGCATGGCCTGTAAGTTGGCCTCACACAGTTTAGCCCCAGCCGTATGGCCTGTAAGTTGGCCTCACACAGTTTAGCCCCAGCCGCATGGCCTGTAAGTTGGCCTCACACAGTTTAGCCCCAGCCGTATGGCCTGTAAGTTGGCCTCACACAGTTTAGCCCCAGCCGCATGGCCTGTAAGTTGGCCTCACACAGTTTAGCCCCAGCCGCATGGCCTGTAAGTTGGCCTCACACAGTTTAGCCCCAGCCGCATGGCCTGTAAGTTGGCCTCACACAGTTTAGCCCCAGCCGCATGGCCTGTAAGTTGGCCTCACACAGTTCTTCTTTCAACATCAACAAGGGATGTAATGTATATACTATATTTTCTAAATTAATTTGTTGATAGTTTTACGGCTCTTTATTTTGTTTGAGTAATTGATTCCTAGAGAACAATTAGGGGCCGGTGTAAGAGCCTCATTCAAGTTTATTTGTTTTGATTAATTGTGAATCTGTATTAATACATTTCTCTGTTGCAGTGAGTGGGGCGCTTTGCTCAGGTGAATGGGGCGGGGCTAACGCTATAAGCCACAGGTGCGGCGTGTGACGGCAGAGCAGCAGGCAGCAGCAATACTGTCATTGACACGCAGCGCAGACGCAACCTTTTTGTTTAGAGATTATTGGGATCTCTTGTTTTGTTACTAAGATTATTAGGATCTCCTGTTTTACTTTTATGTGCGATATTGTTTTCATGTTTTGTTCTTGCTGCCAGTTGCTGGACCATTAAAAGAGCAAAAGGAACAACAAAAACGTGCAGTGGTTTCTGTTCTGCGACTGCGAGTCTGACACTGCTTCCCAACCTACAAGTGGAAGATTCAAATAGGTTATAAGACAAACCTGTTAGGATTTTGGCCACTACAGTCACCAGGCGGAGTTGCTCCAGGACTAACCTCTCCATGGTCTTCATTATGTGAGAGGTTAGAGCCACCGGCCTGGACTCCTTGGACGTGCTGGGACGCGGGCACTTAGGGACAGGGACCACACGGGAGGTTTTCCACAGTGTCGGGACTCTCTGCAGCCTCAGGCTCATGTTGAATATGAGCTGGAGCACATCACACAGCTGAGAGGCACAGGTTTTGAGTACCTTTGGGCTCACCCCATCAGGACCTACTAAAGCTGTTACTGTTTTCAGTAACGAGTAATCTAACGGATTACTCTTCCAATCTTAATAACGCTGTTACCGTTACTGCAAACAAATGCGGCGCGTTACTATGCGTTATTATGATTAAAGCCGTCAACTTGATTTCTGCGCCGAGACACAATACTTTTTTTTTTGTTAGTGTGCGCTGGGATCGTGTCTTTAAACAACGCACTTGCAGTTCGGCGTTCGCGAGACAAGCGTATAAATGCTGCCGATTGGCTGAGGTCAAGGCCAGATTAAGACTTCAGAGGCCCCTGGGCCAGATTCTTGTGGAGGCCCCCCCACTCACACGTGCACGCACGCACAGTGGCGTTTTTATATGTCACTTTAAAAAATATATAGAATACAGTAATTCCTCTAATAGTAACCCCGGCTTGTATTTGTTTCAACGGTAGTGGATACCAGGCTTGTATTAGGAGGAGGCATGTATAAGAGAGAGGCCTATATTTCTAATTTTCAAACAGATCATAATGAATAAATCAAAATTTTGTGTCAGTTTGAACCTCTTCCTTGTCGCTAGCGTCAATAATAATAACAACGTTAGCATTCTTGTCCTCTCTGCCCGCGGCGCCTGGCTCAGCCTCTTTAACATTGCTGCTACTAGTGCTAGCCAGGCTAGCCTTACCTGACGGGGTGAAAAAAGTAGCGATAGTTGGTATGCTTTGCCGAAGTAACGCGCTCTTTCTGTCCCTTTCCTGTTTAGACTTTAACTTAGCAGCTCCGCTTTCCCACCGTTTAACTTTTTTATCCATGTTTTTTGAGTGTCACTCACAGTCTCAATTGATCATACAGTACTACTCGAGACGAGTCTTAGCCTACTTGATCAACTTGCAAGTGCAATTCTCGCGATCAGTGGTCACCTGACCTGACAGTGACCCCTGGACCTGGACGTCAGTGTCACGTAGACTCAACGTCTCTCACCCCTCATTATCAAACAATCAATCATATTTTTATTTGCAATACAATTTTTTTTATAAAAATAGATAGAGAAGAGATGAGATGATACTAGTAGTCACTATAGATGCTGTGAAAGTAAACGCTGGATGAGGATCTGATTATATATATTTTTTCGTATCTCTTTTATTTTGTTTACTGAATGAATGAATGAATGAATGAATGAATGAATGAATGAATGAATGAATGAATGAATGAATGAATGAATGAATGAATGAATGAATGAAAACTGTATTTAACAGATTGCAGAATGGGTACAATACAGTATGGCTCAATACACACAATTGTTGAGGGGATGCAGAGAAAGATGTTTGTCTTGTTTACATCAGGGTCCCCCATTTTCAATTCATATAGACATTTATGACATACACAACATACATGATATTTATGGCATAGGGACATATAGGTATTTAGTACTAGTACTAGTGTGTAGTGTGGAGGCCCCTAGTCGCGTTATTTCTAAACCTAGCCGCATTTCTGGCAAGACGCTCTCTGATTGGCCGATGCCTGTTTCTACACTGGTTAAGCTTAGGCACTCTTTCGAAGTTGGTTAAGGTTAGAGTTTGTCTTAGAGCGTGACGGGCTGACGGCAAGTTCTTTCGACGGTTAAGCTTAGGCACTCTTTCGAAGTTGGTTAAGGTTAGAGTTTGTCTTAGAGCATGGCGATAGAACGCCAGGTAGTTTGCAGGCTGTTTGACGAGGAAATGGGCAAAGACACAGCTCGTCACGCGATTGGGCAAACATGTCAGTGGCCAATCAGATAGCGTCAGTCAGTGCCAATCATTCAGTGTCACAGTATGACATCGATCTCCAAAATAAGAAAAAAAAATAAATAAAATGTGGGGCCTCTAGTGACGAGGGGCCTCCAAAAATGTTTAAAATAAAAGTTAAAAAAAAATAAACATATTTGGGGCCTCTAGTGACGAGGGGCCTCCAAAAGAAAAGAAAATAAAAGTAAAAAAAATAATAATAATAATAATAATTTGGGGCCTCTAGTGACGAGGGGCCTCCAAAAGGCCTCTAGTGATGAGGGGCCTCCAAAAGATTTTTTTTTTTTTTTTTTGAGGCCCCTCATCACTCGAGGCCCACGGGCCGCGGCCCGGTCGTTAATCCGGCCCTGGCTGAGGTTGAGTACATTTGCATGGTAAGCCAATCAGAGGTAGAGTTGGGGCGGGTCTTCAAAAGCATGTTTACACACAACTTAGAACTTAACAACAAGACAAGCGAGTCACAGTCAACGAGAGACGGGTATGGCGAGCCCAACTGCACCAAAACAAGTAGCCTTCTCTAAATGGAAGTATAGCCATTCATTTTCCCTCCAAGAAATTAAAGGAACGAGTGTAATCGTGAAATGCACATTATGCCCTGGGCAAAAGTACTTATCCACGTCGGTGTCGAGTAATTCAAACTTACTCAAACATATTTCAACGTTGCATGCTTCCACGAAATTAGTGGCTAAGACCTCCGAAGGAGAAGGAGACAGTGCCACAAAACCTAAGCAACCGAAGCTTGATTTTAAGGATCCACTACACGTTTTGTCTCGGACCGAACTGAACAAACTGGTAGCAAGGTATGTCGTGGAGGATATGCTGCCATTATCTACGGTTGAGTCGGACTCATTCAGGGCACTAGTTGCCAAAATACCGGTCAGAGGAGGAGTAGCCCTACCGTGTAGAAAGACGTTTTCGAACTATATAGAAGCCCAATATACTCAAATGAATGTGGAGCTCAAACAAACGTTTGAGAAGTTAGAATATGTGTCTACAACAGCAGACATATGGACTGCATGTAACAAGAGCTATAGGCGTAACGGCGCATTGGATAAATCCGCAAAGCATGAAGCGAGGTAAGGCAGCCCTGGCATGCAGGAGGTTCAAGGGACGCCATACATACGACAAAATTGCAAAGGAACTTGACCATATCTACTCCTCATATGGGATATCATTCAAAATCACCACAACAGTCACAGATAATGGCTCAAATTTTGTAAAGGCCTTCAAAATGCATCAGCCAGTGGAGCGGGATGACTCTGATGATGACGAGGATGAGGTGACGTTTACTGACATCAGTGAAGCCTTGCAGACCCGTGTTGTTTTTGATGATGGTGGTGATGAAGACGATACTGTGATCACGTTGCCGCCACATCAGAGATGTGCGTCACACACCCTGAACCTGGTGTCATGCACGGATATTGACAAGTGGTTACTGTCAACACCCGGAACAAAACATGTTTACAGAAGTGCTACCACAAAATGCACAGGGTTGTGGAATAAGGCAAGTCGGTCAACGGTGGCTGCAGAGACTGTGCATGATGTAATTTCCAAGAAGCTGTTAGTCCCATGCACCACAAGATGGAACTCATTCTATGATGCCCTGGCTAGTATATCTGGGATTCCTATAGTTGAGCTGAACACCATCTCGTCCAAGTTTGGATTGACAGCCATCTCAGAACGAGAACACCAGTTCATTAAGTAGTACTGTACGGTCATGAAGCCACTTACAGTTGCCTTAGACATTCTTCAGGGAGAAGATCATTGTTTCCATGGCACACTCCTACCCACGCTGGAGACATTGATATCCAAGACCCTGCAACTGAAGAGTGGCCTGACCTTCCAGAGGCAATTGTCACAGTAAGAACTTTAATTTATTTTAGATCTTCAACAAATTACCCAATACATTTATTTTATTATATGAATGGGAAAAGATAACTATTCTATTCTAGCCTTTACAGTAATGAATAATTATTTTATGACTACAGATGAGATGATGGACCGTCAAAGCCTTGTTGTAAAGAAATAGAATGTATAGGCATATAGGGAAATTAATATAGGTTAATGTAAAATTAAATATCTATAAATATGTTCATAATAGTCTATAATGCATATCTCTCTATCTGGATAGAGATAGATACAGATAATATAATATGGACTTTGCATCCTTATGTATCATTTCAGGCAGTCAAAACAAGATTTGCAGAGGTGCTGGAAAGCGAGGATGCTGTCTTGGCTGCTGTGACTTTGCCCAAGTTCAAACTACATTGGCTACGGACACAGGATAGGAAGGACAAGGCCAAGGCAAGTCTGCTGGCAGTGGCAGAGTGTCGGAAAATTGTCCAAGAAGAAGACCAGAAAGCAGGTACCATCCCACCAACACGCCACCTCAGCACAGACTCTGCCATAGAGGATGAGTTATTTTCCTTTGAGGATGAGGATGACACCTCTGATACTGCTGAAAGTCAAGTTGCAGATTATTTCAAATCAGGAGAACAAGGGATAGACTCTCTTAATGGATTTGCACTGATAAAGAAGATTTCACTCCGGAATAATGCAGCCACTCCATCCAGTGCCCCAGTAGAGAGACTTTTTAGCTGCTGGGGAAGTTGTGTTGACTCCACTGAGGAACAGGCTATCTGACCAGAAGTTTGAGAAGCTTTTGGTTTTGAGATACAACCACTGGTTCAATGACAAGAAGGGGTGAATGGATAGCTAGATAGGGTATCTTACATTTTTGGTAAATTGCTTAAAGAGCATAATGTGAGGATTCGCCTGTCCCTGGACCTTTTTCCTGTGTTTTCCGTGTCTACTCTCCCCAACAGCCCCCACCCTTGCGATGATTTACTCTCCTCTACTCTTCACCAGCCCCCACCCTTGGACATCCTTGATCCTCTACCTTCACGCACCTGTTGGGAGTTTGCAATCACCTCGGGAGAGTACATAGGTTGCAGACTCCCCTCCAGTCCTTATCGGGTCGTTCTGTGTTCTGGACTCTGTGTTTGTTCTGTATCTGTGTTCACTCTGTGTTCATGGAGTTCTGTACGTTACCATCCTGTACGTTACCATCACCTGCCGCGTCTCCGGCGTGAGACGACGTGCCAGCCATCACCACCTGTCGCCGTTTGCCTGGAGTGGGACACCGTCTTCGCTCTCTAATTCTCTACGGGAGGTTTTCCAGTGTTCCCACTCCAGACGTCAAGCCGGCGCGCATCGCTCCCTATTTCCACGGGAGGATGCGTCTCTTCGCCCCGGTCCCCTGGGACCCCTGTGTTCTGCGCTGCCCGTCTGCAGCATCCGAGGAGGATCTCCGTGCCCGGCCTCCGCCGTCGGGCCCCTGTCTCCGTGCCCGGCCTCTGCCGTCGGGCCCCTATCTCCGTGCCCGGCCTCCGCTGTCGGGCCCCTGTCCCCGTGCCAGGCCCCCGCCGTCGGGCCCCTGTCCCCGTGCCAGGCCTCCGCCGTCGGGCCCCTGTTCCCATGCCAGGCCTCCGCCGTCGGGCCCCTGTCCCCGTGCCAGGCCTCCGCCGTCGGAACCCTGTCCTCATCCCTGTAAGCAGCTCTGGCCCTCGCCCTGTCCAAGGCCTTAACCCTGTTCTCTGTCCCTGTCTCCAGCCCGCCTCTCCGGGCCTCTGTCCCTGTCCCCCTCTCCAGTGCCCCTGGTCCTGGCCCTGACACTTAGCCCTGGTCCTTAGCCCTGGCCCTTAGCCTTAGTCATTTAGCCTGTTCGCCTCTTAAAGGCACAGTGCCGCATTTTCCATGTTTCCTTGACTCTAGTGTTTTTGTGTTTTCCCTTAAAGGGACTGTGCCGCTTTTTGTTCTATAATAAATATCTGCCCTGTTTTGGCTTACTCTCATACCTGTCTTGTGTTGTGCGATTGGGGTCGGTTACAAACCATAACACATAATTTAATTTAGATGTATTGGCTGGCTGCAGCCTCTTGAAGTGAGATTGTCAACAATGGCCATAGAAAGAGATTTATTTTTATGGAGATTTTTTTAATGTATTACCTGTTTACATTTGGATTCCTTCGTTTTGCTATACATTGCACTTTTCAGTTACATTGAAAACACCTCATATTGTTACACTGTTCTACTTTTTCGAGGAAGAAAATACATGAAGTACAGTATACTGTATCTACCAATTGTCTGAAGTTTTATTTGCACTACAAAGTTAATTTGTTATCAGTGGCGGCTCTACCACTAGGGGCGCTAGGGCGCCGACCCACCTGCTGGCCAGCTGCTGTTAAATCAGAGAAGAAGACAATAAAACTTTTTCGTTTTTGTGTTTTATAGCCCTATAAATAATATAAACATGTTTAAAATTAATAATATTTACTCATTTTAAGTATGTTTGTATTTCCAATGCACAATATAACGTTATTATCTAAATTAAAAAAACATCGTTTTCATGAGCAGGAACTTCCAGGAAGTGACGTTTTTTTTAATTTTTTCGTATTTCTCGCCCGGGCTAGAAGCGATAGCGCTCTGAGTGCGCGTCACAGTTTGATCGCTGTCTCCGTCACAGCCAATCAGTGCATACGGCGTTGTGCGTTGAAATATGACTATTATGTTGGAATCCGAGCGCGATTTGAAGCGGTCTAGGCAGCAGCGTGAACTTCCGTGAAGAATTTCCATAGCCGCATTTCGCGGAGACGCTCTCTGATTGGCCAACGCCAGTATTTTTTTCCATGGCAGAATTTCACAGAGACGATCTCTGATTGGCCGAATCCAATTTCTAATGTTCCAATTCTAGCTTCTAGCTTGGTTCCTAGGTTGGTCTAGGACTGTTGTTTGTCTTAGAGCGTGCCGTGCCGTGACTGCAAGTTCTTTAGACTGTTAAGCTTAGGCACTCTTTCAAAGTTGGTTAAGGTTAGAGTTTGTCTTAGAGCATGGCGATAGAACGCCAGGTAGTTTGCAGTCTGTTCGAGCGGAAATGGACAAAGGAATGTACTTGTTGAGTGTTGTGCTAACGAGCTCAGCTGAGCTAACACTTGGCTAACAAGCTATATGGCGGATTATACACGTTTATCAAGCTCTCCTGCCCTGGACGTTTCAACTAAACAGTGAGTCTCTCTCTCTCTCTCTCTCTCTCTCTCTCTCTCTCTCTCTCTCTCTCTCTCTCTCTCTCTCTCTCTCTCTCTCTCTCTCTCTCTCTCTCTCTCTCTCTCTCTCTCTCTCTCTCTCTCTCTCTCTCTCTCTCTGTGCTTAACGTTAACGTTTGTAAATAGTTTTTTTTAGGAGCAGTACTACTGCTGGCCATTCATGAAGCGAGACATTGCTGATTGTTTATTTATTTTATAACACAAGACTATGACTACCAACTGCCTAGCCAGCCGTGTATCAATCTTGGATGCAATAATAACGTTACTTACCACACTGACTATGTCGATGGCTCATTGATTTAACTACTGCAGCTCTCTCGGATTGAAAATACGTGGATTATGGCTTGTTCAATATCGTCTATGTTTGAATGAATGAATGAATGAGAACTTTATTAACAGATTGCAGAATGGGTACAATACAGTACGGCTCAATACACACAATTGTTAAGGGGATGCAGACCAGAGAAAGACGTTTGTCTTGTTTACATCAGGGTCCCAGATTTTCGATTCATATCGATAGTTTAATAGCTAGCCTTGGCTCGTTTAACAATATGCAAAATATGTGTACAGCCCTGTACTCATACTGAAGTTATTCTTGGTATATAATAGGTCTGATTGTGTAACGAATCGATTCCACGTCGCGCTGTGTGTGAGAGAGAGAAGGAGAGAGGGAGAGATCTGCCTGTGTTTGGAGACGGGCGAGTTTTGTTTCTAACTTTTCTATTTATATTGTGTTTCAAGTTGTGAATTAGAGTCTAGACTATACTTTATTTGACTGGTTGTGTGTTGTTGTAGTAACAGCTGAGCGACTCGTTCATAAGAGCCGATTCATTGCCGTGAGCGTGAGTCGAATCGCTCACGTCTTGCCATGAGTCTTGCGTGGTACAGTACTGTACTGTACAAAATATTTGGTATAGCGCCCCTAGTGGCGAAGTACCCACCGGCCGCCACTGGGTATAGTGCTTAAAAAGCATAATTTAATTTAGATGTATTGGCTCGCTGCAGCCTCTTGAAGTGAGATTGTCAACAATGGCCAGAGAAAGAGATTTATTTTTATGGAGATGTATTACCTGTTTATATTTGGTTTCCTGATAAAAGGATAAGAAGCTTTAGGTTTCCTGAGAAAAGGATAAGAAGCTTTAGGTTTCCTGAGAATGAGATATGAAGCTTTAGGGCTTATGAGAATAAGATATGAAGCTTTAGGTTTCCTGAGAATAAGATATTAAGCTTTAGGGCTGCTGATATTAAGCTTTAGGGCTGCTGAGGTCAGTAACCTCTGCTCTTTATATCTCCTGGGATGAACTCTGAATGGACTGGCAAGGGTATCTGGTTTCAAGATATTCATTTTATAAGCACATTGTCAGTGACCAGAGAAAGAGATGCATTTTTATGGAGATATATATATTCTTTTTTATATATTACCTATTTACATTTGGATTCATTTGTTTTGCTATACATTGCACTTTTCAGTTACTTTGAAAACACCTCATATTGTTACACTTTTCTACTTTTTCGAGGAAGAAAATACTTGAAGTACAGTATACTGTACTACCAATTGTCTGAAGTTTTATTTGCACTACAAAGTTAATTTGTTATTTGTGGTATAGTGCTTAAAAAGCATAATTTAATTTAGATGTATTGGCTCGCTGCAGCCTCTTGAAGTGAGATTGTCAACAATGGCCAGAGAAAGAGATTTATTTTTATGGAGATGTATTACCTGTTTATATTTGGTTTCCTGATAAAAGGATAAGAAGCTTTAGGTTTCCTGAGAAAAGGATAAGAAGCTTCAGGTTTAATGAGAATGAGATATGAAGCTTTAGGGCTTATGAGAATAAGATATGAAGCTTTAGGTTTCCTGAGAATAAGATATTAAGCTTTAGGGCTGCTGATATTAAGCTTTAGGGCTGCTGAGGTCAGTAACCTCTGCTCTTTATATCTCCTGGGATGCACTCTGAATGGACTGGCAAGGGTATCTGGTTTCAAGATATTCATTTTATAAGCACATTGTCAGTGACCAGAGAAAGAGATGTATTTTTATGGAGATGTTTTTTTTTTTTTATGTATTACCTGTTTACATTTGGATTCCTTCGTTTTGCTATACATTGCAATTTCCAGTTACATTGAAAGCACCTCATATTGTTACACTTTTCTCCTTTTTCGAGGAAGAAAATACTTGGAAGTACAGTATACTGTATCTACCAATTGTCTGAAGTTTTATTTGCACTACAAAGTTAATTTGTTATTTATTTGTGGTATAGTGCTTAAAAAGCATAATAAAATTTTTCCCAGTTGTGGCCTGTTCAATAAATATCAAAATTCCAAAACATCTATTGTGGTATTTAATTTGTATCGATTCACTATATAAACATAGTAATTATAATAATATACATACATGGCATTTGATTGGAGGCTATAGTCTCACTTTGTCCCACAGCAACATTAAAATTGTTTAGATTTGTGTACATTGTTTATGTTAATAATGTATTGTATTAAGTGCCCATTTCATTATAATATTCAGATTTATCATAAATAATTGAACATGCACATGTATTTTATGTTCGTTAAAGAGGGGTGGAGGTCGGGTAAAATTTGAGCAACATTTTACTTGAAAGTAACTTAATAGTTACTTTCTGAAGTAACTAGTTACTTTTAAAATGTGTAACTGAGTAAGTAATTTAGTTACTTTTTGGAAGAAGTAACTAGTAACTGTAACTAGTAACTTTTTTAAAGTAACTTGCCCAACACTGGTTAAGACTGATAGCTCAATGAATGCCCTTAAGAATGAGTTAATGGCCCAGCATTGGGAAACTGTGTACCTAGAACAGGACACTGATGCTGCTTATGAGTCCTTTCTGGATATTTTCATGAATCTGTATAATAAGCATTGCCCATTAGTCAAATGTAACAGGAAAAATCACTGTACAAAACCCTGGTTAACCAAGGGACTGATGAACGCCAGTAAAAAGAAAAACCTTTTGTATAACAAATAGGACGGATGAGTCTGAATTGAAATATAAACTATATAAAAACAAACTAACCAATATTATGAGGAATTGTAAAAAGGTTTTTTATGCCAACTTACTAGAAAGGAATAAACATGATAGCAAGGGTATTTGGAAAGTGCTTAATGACATAATAAGAAAAGGGCCAATTTGGACTGTATCCAAATTACTTCATTGAGGACGGCAGGAAAAGTAGTAACATGGAGCAAGTGGCCGATGGCTTTAACAAGTTCTTTGTAGGGGTTGGACCTAGTCTAGCTGAGAAAATAACAGAAAGCGGTCCGACATAAAATGTGGGTGTAGAAGACTCAAACCATAGAAATCAAAGCTCCATGTTTCTTACTCCAACAGATGGAAATGCAATCATGGCCATACTCAAGAACTGTAAAAATAAAACATCAACGGATTGGAATGACATTGACATGACCGTGATTAAGAACGTAGCGGAAGGATTTGTAGAACCATTCACACATATCTGTAATTTGTCGTTACAATCGGGAATATTTCCTCGTATGATGAAAACTGCAAAAGTATTACCGATATTTAAAACAGGGGACAAACACCAGTTTACAAATTATAGGCCGGTTTCTCTGCTTTCCCAATTTTCTAAGATTCTGGAGAAGATTTATATAAAAAGACTTGAAGAGTTCATTGAGAAACACAAATTGCTGATTGACAGCCAATATGGCTTCAGGAGGAATAGATCCACCACCATGGCCCTCATTGAGCTAATAGAGGAAATAACAACTTCAATTGACAAAAAACACCATGTACTGGGAATTTTTATTGACCTTCAAAAAGCTTTCGATATGATTGACCATAGTATTTTAATTAAAAAGATGGAAAGATATGGCATTAGGGGTATAGCATTGGAATGGATTAAAAGTTACTTGAGTAACAGGAATCAATTTGTTCAAATGGGCAGTGCCATCTCAACAAACAGGAATATTAGGTGTGGCTTACCACAAGGTTCAATACTGGGTCCAGTTTTGTTTCTTTTGTACATTAATGATATCTGTAAAGTATCTGAAACAATGAAATTTGTGCTTTTTGCAGATGATACAAATATGATTTGCTCTGGTGAGAGTTTACAACAGATTCTGAATGAAACCATGACTGAATTGGTCAAATTAAAAAAGTGGTTTGACAAAAACAGTCTCTAAACTTGAACAAAACAAAACTAATGATTTTTGGAAATCGTAATTATGACACACCGATCCAAGTTACGATAGATGATACCGTTATTGAAAGAGTACAGCAAACCACTTTTTTAGGAATGATCATAAATGAAAAAATGTGTTGGAAGCCTCACATAAGCCATGTAAGAACAAACGTTTCAAAGAGTGTGGGTATTATGTGGAGGTCAAGGTATTGGCTGAACCAACAATCTTCTGTTATCTTATATAATGCTTTGGTCCTTCCATATTTGAATTATTGTGTTGAGGTGTGGGGAAATACCTATGAAACCAACCTACTTCCTTTGGTTATGCTCCAAAAAAGAGCAATCAGGATTGTAACAAATGAGAGTTACAAAGCACATACAAATTCTTTGTTTTTAAAAGTTTCAGTCCTGAAATTAAAGGACCTGGTGGATTACAAAACCGCCCAATTCATGTACAGAGTCATACACCACAGCCTTCCTGACAAGATACAGAATTTGTTCTGTGAGAGAGCTGGTCTTCAAAGATATAACCTTAGAGGGAAACTCAAACTGGAACAGCAATCTTCAAGAACAACCAGTAAGGCTATGTGTATTTCTCTGTGTGGAGTTACCTTGTGGAATAATCTGGAGGAGGAGATCAAATCCAGTCAATCTATAAATATATTAAAGAGGAAGTTAAAAAAGATGGTGTTCACAAATTATACCAGGGAGGAAGACCAACGTATTGTATGAGAATGATTTGAAGGGTGACATGAGAGTATAGTCTAGTGTGTGTGTGTGTGTGTGTGTGTGTGTGTGTGTATGTGTGTGTGTGTGCATGTGTGATTGTGTTGTGTGTAGTTGAAGTATTTGCAAATTGTATTGTATTATATGTATTGGTAATCGTGTCATATACTTGCTGAAGTATATATAATATTATATATAATATAGTTATTGATGGGGGATGGAAACATATAAGCTTTGCTTCTTCCATCTCCTTTTCAAACAGTGTATGGTTTCTGGCTGTTTTATTTTTTTAAATGTTTGGGGGGGGGGGGGGGGTTTCTCTTTTCCCATTTCATTTATTTTCAAATATTGTTTTGCCGGACAATAGTAAATGTAGCCAAACTAACACTGTGGTTTGAAATAAAGCTATTGAATCTTGAATCTTGAGTTAAATCGGACCCTGGAGTGTTTACCCCTGAAGTTGCAAATCAGCTATGACTTTGTAAACAAAAATGATAGAATGACCAATTCCACGGCAAGAAAGTAGACGCTGGATACGAGTTGAAAGTCGATGACTTCAGGTTTCTCAGTCAATTTATTTCAGCAGGGCAACAGCGGTAGTAGACATTAAATTCACAGGATACAAATAATCTTTCAGTGACACGGACAGCTTGGTTCTGTGGTGTGTATCCTAATCTCAAGATGAGTGGCTTATATGTGTTCAAACCGAATCTAAATGCTGTGATGTGATTCGTCATCCTTACCTAGGTAAAAGCGGTTTGGTCAGTGTGTGAGCCCTAATCTATGTCACCTGCAATACTGTGTGTGTGAGTGTGTGTGTCATTCATCAATCTGGGAAGATGTGTGTGTGTGGTCCACTTAACCTAACCAGTCTGTCTTGTTAGATGAGACAGTGGTCACTGAAGTGTTGTGTGTGTGTGTGTGTGTGTGTGTGTGTGTGTGTGTGTGTGTGTGTGTGTGTGTGTGTGTGTGTGTGTGTGTGTGTGTGTGTGTGTGTGTGTGTGTGTGTGTGTGTGTGTGTGTGTGTGTGTGTGTGTGCGCGCACGCGCGCGCGCGCGTGTGTGTGTGTGTGTGTGTGTGTGTGTGTGTGTGTGTGTGTGTGTGTGTGTGTGTGTGTGTGTGTGGTTCTGTCAGTCTAGTAACAAAAGGTCATTCAGTCACACCCTAATCAACTGGTGTTGGCCTCCAAGTGGGGGCTCTCTCTCTCTGGGGAACCTGTTTGATGAGTAAGCTTCAAGTTCAAAGTGCTTCACAACAGTAAAAAATACAGGCATAAGCGAGCATAAAAAAGATAGACAGGTAGCAAGGTATGGTAAATCACAGTGTTTCACATTATGATCTAGCATCCCAATAGGCTCTCTGTTTACAGTTTCATTCAGTAATACAAATAATAAAAATAGTTTAAAATGATTCAGTTTAAAAATAGTCTAAAAATTATAAAATAGAACGCACATACAACAGGGTATTTAACACTTTGGATGCCAGCCACGACAATTGCCGTCTTATCAGACCCCCCATTGAGTGCTGACGACATGAAATGTTGTTTGTTTGCCGTATTTTTTTTTATTGCCGATTTGAATTTCATCAATCGAGCCTCGGGTTAGTGCTGCAGAGTCTCTCTGAGCTCAATTGGGAAGATACCGCCCCCTATCGTCTCTCCCTGTGTAACTGCACCCCATCAGTTCTGACTGATGCAGGGGGAGTGGTCAGTTTCCTCATTTTATTTTTCCCTCAGGGCATCTGCAGGATCGATTGTGCTCACCGGCCCGGAAAACCCGTGGATTATGTATTTACAGTATCAACACTGTAATCAATAAGCGTGATCGATATTTGGAATGGCGATCAGGAATTGGAATAATCTTTTTGGATAACATCTGATCTCAGTTAAGGAATCTATTTTACCAGTCTTAGGATAATCAGACCTGTTTTTTCGCGGAGATATAAGCGTTTGCCCTATGTGTGTATGTGGCTCTGTGGCTGTGATCGCTGATGAGGAAATGAGAATACATTTTTCAGCCCGCCTCTATAGCGTGCATAAGTACACATATACTATCGATAATCTAGCGTTTATTTGAAAACGATTCATAAATAGGCCGAAAAATGACAACGTTTTTGTGTATTCTAGAATATTCCAGTAAATGCCTTTTATCACGGAATCTTTATATTTTCCTTGAAAACGAGGGCTTTTCAAAATGCTATAAAACGAAAATGAACCGATAATAAAAACAATCCGTTTCGACAATGTTGACTGCAAACAAGTCATTGATAAACGACAGGCAGATTAGACACATAGCCATAATTTAAAACATAGATTATGCGTTTTTAACGCTATCATTGAAGTGGATGCTGGCACTCAACAGGGTTTTCAATGTTAAATGGCCGGCACTGAAATTGTTAACATACAACAGAGCAGTGCATCAGTAAGAAGTAAAAAAGTGTGATAAAATAGTTCTCTTAAAATTACAGTGCATACAGTAGGAAGTAGTGAGATAAAATTAGCATAGAACAGACACATGAATTTGATAGGCAGTGTATAAAAGTAGGCAGGGTAAGAATAGTGCAGGTAATAATGCTATAATGCTATAATAAGTAAGGGATAATGTATAAGCTACGAGGTCATTGTCGCAAAATAATTGACCGACACAGAGTTTAAAATACCGAGGCGCAGCGCCGAGGTGTTTTAAACGTCAGTGAAGGTCAATTATTTTGCGACAATGATCGAGTATAGCTATACATTATCACGCTTATTACATGGCTAACTTACTAACAATATACCTAATTCATTTTACATCGACAAGACGAGATCAAATGCAGACTCAGTTCTGGCTCCGCTGTCATCGTCACACACACTCCGCTCCGCTGTCAGTGCAGCCAGCAGGTGTGTCTGATTGGCTCCACTGTCAGTGGCCTTGATAGCGAACAGCTGCGCACAGCGGTCATTATTGTTCCACAGAGGTCAGTTATCGAGTAATATCGGACCTCTGACGAGCGCTATTGACCAATCACAAGCAAGCATTTCAGCGAATGTGAAAACGCCATGTAATAATGTCTAATAACCATTAATAATCAAACAAAAATATACTACACCCCCTTGGTGCAGTTTGTTTTGGTTGGTGAGAACACTGGAATTGAACCCAGGTCCACACCAAACAAACGCACGATGATCCACCTGTTTGAGGCGGGTCTCAGTCCGCTTCCAAGTGAACCCTGGAGTGCTTGAGGTGAGAAAGCAATCGTGTTGACATTTTTAATCATCACAAGATTATCATTTACACTGCTGTGATAATGTTGTGATACTAAACAAATACCTCACATGCATAATGCAGGTGACAGTAGCCTAAACAGTAGCACATAACAGTAATCACAGACCATGAATTGAAAAACATTTGTTCTAGCCAAAGTGGAGATCACAAGATCATTTTTTCTTAGGATTCAAAATTATGTCAGATAATTGTGGCAGAGTGTGGTTCACTTGTCAATTGGCAATGTGAAACACAACTGAACCAATAAAAACTACAACAAAAAGTAAAAATAGATTCAGGCCATTTCAAACTAACTTAGGTGTGAAAGCACCCAAAGCTGCTGGTTAGCTTTTCAAAGAGCAAGAGGAGGAAAACATCTTAACCGCTGCTAAAGTGCAGATGTTGGCCAATCTCAGCTCCATTTCATTAATTAACGGCACTGAGTGGGGAGTGTAAACATCACCAAGTCATAACTTAGCCGGTGTTGGAGGGGCTGTCACCATGTCTTGGTCTCAGCATATTAATTATATTGTTTTAAAATGGGAAGAGCAATTGGTATTTCCAGGAAATGTGCTTCTTTTGTTGCCCGTCCCGTTTTATGTCACATAGTGCAAAGTTTAGTTTTATGTCATCTTGACTATTGCTCTGCGATGTGGTCATCTGCTGCCAGTGGTGACCTCAGGAAGCTCCAGGTGGTCCAGAACAGGGCAGCACGGTTGGTACTGGGCTGCTCACTAAAGTCTAATGTGAGCCGTATGCATGCCCACCTCTCTTGGCTTAACGTTGAAAATAGATTGTCTTTTAATATACTTGTGCTGTTCAAGTTGGTCATGAGCAGTAAAACTCCTGTTTTTATACATAATCAGATTGTTTTTAGTAATACTGTGCATGAGCATTACACTAGAGGTTCCAGTAGTGGGCAGCTTGAATTGCCAGGTCCTAGAACCAGCGTTTTGGGTAGATCTTTTATTTTTAGAGCATTAACTCTTTGGAATGGCCTGCCTCGGAACCTCTGCTGCATTTACAGTAGATTCACTTTTTAAAATAATCTTAAATTGTTTTTAAATTGTTTTTAACACTATAAAGTAATTTTTTGTTTTTGTTTTACACTAATGTAATTTTAGCTATCTTAATTGTTACAGTAGTTTCATTATGCATTGTGTGTACTGACTTTTAATAATTTTGTTTTTGCAATAGTGATTGTTTTTGTATGTTTTTTTGTGTGTGGACCCCAGGAAGACTAGCTGGTTGCTATCGCACCAGCTAATGGGGATCCCTAATAAAATAAAATAAAATCAAAATGTTGAGGGGCAGGATTCCTCTTCAGTTCAACGTAGGTGGTGGAGGGCCTGTTACTAGGCTGAGGGGAAGGCGTATTCTCCCTCACCTCAGCGTAGGTGATAGAAGGGCTGTTACTAAGCTAAGGGGAAGGCGTATTCTCCCTCACCTCAGCGTAGATGGTATAGTGGCTGCCATCAGGCTGAGGGGCAGGATTCTTCTTCCTCAGCTGGGCATACTGCATGTGGGCGTCGTATGAGGGAAGGGTGGATGTTGTACCTTCCCTGCTCTTCAGTTAGACTAGGGCGTACTCTGTTGGAGAAGTAACCAGGTTCGCTAGCTGGACAGTCCCACCGTCCCTCGTCTGGAAGCTGATTTCTGCATAGTTCAGCTCCTATAGGACAAAATAAGATAAGAATAAACAATATAATTAGTTAAAAGTTACTGGTCGACACACAGTGGTCAGAGATAATATTTTTTTATTCAGCAAAAGAAGGAAGAACATCCAACTTCAGAGTCAGTTGGAGGACATTCCAGGTATTGGAGGCATCATAGCCATATCATATCATTAACTATGAGCTTAGATCGGTCTCTACTGATGAAATCGAATCCCTGTTCTTTGACCAGCCCCATTCCAAGCCAATTCTATTTGGAATTTGCTACAGACCCCCAGTCTCGAACTCTTTTTATGAGAGCCTTGAGGCTGTATTGTCAACTTGGGGAGGGGAGGAGAAAGAATGTATATTAATGGGCGATTTTAATACTGATGTCACAAATCCCTCTGTTCCAACCCACAAAGCTTATACCAATTTCTGTAAACAGTTCAGTCTGAAGCAATTGATCTCAGAGCATACTCGGGTAACTGATGTATCCAAGACTACTATTGATTTAATCCTAGTTACAGACAAAGTGAACATCCCCAGGAGTGGGGTCATAGAGTATGGGGTCAGTGACCACTATCTCATTTATTGTTTGAGGAAGGTGCAGAGAAAGGTTTTTACTGGTCATAAAACTATCTTTGCCAGATCCCTCAAGAATTACTCAGGGGACATTCTGAGGGCCCAGCTAGAGCAGGTGAACTGGTCTCAAGTTCTCGGGGCCAATGAGGTAGACCAAGCATGGGGCACTTTTAAATCTCTGTTCTTGAAGGTTATAAACTCTGTAGCCCCCCTTAGACAAACCAGAGTGAAGCAGCGATCAGACCCATGGTTTGACCACACCATAGGTGATAGTATCAAACGGAGGGACTCTGCCCTAGCCAAGTTTAACCGTTCTCACGATCAGGCTGACTTTGATCACTTAAAAAAACTCAGTAACCAGACTCAGGAAAAGATCAGGATAGCTAAGAGAGAATACTTTGCAGAAACCATCAAGGAGAACAGCAATGACCCAACTAAACTGTGGAAAACCCTCAAGCAGCTAGGCTGTGGGGGCGATGCCAACCAAAGGACTACTGAGTCCAACATAGGCCTGTCCACAGACAAGGGAATGGAGTTTGATAAAAAGAATGTAGCCACAATCTTTAATAACTTCTTTACATCGGTAGCAGGTAAGCTTGTCTCTAAATTACCTCCCAAGACAGAGCAGTTTGGTGATGACTTTGTTTCCAACTACTATAGCCAATGAGGGGTTAAGGCAAACTCGTTCTCCTTAAGCAAGGTGTCAGTAGTCAATGTGGCTGCGATGCTGGGTGAGGTGTAGTGCCAGGTTTCTGAGGGATGCAGCCGGAGTTATAGCTCCATCAGTAACCCATATTATTAACCTCTCCCTGTATAGTCAAGTTAGACCGCGCTCACAAGTTCTCACACTGGGTGCTGTAATCCCATAAAGTTCAGTATATCAAAGCAGGGTAGCCGGACCAGCACTCACAGGTTCAATGTTTTTTATTGGCAGTCTGAATCAAAAGCAGACATGTTTCGGACAATGTCCTTCATCAGTGGTATGGCTAGCGATACTAGCCATACCACTGATGAAGGACATTAACCTCTCCCTGTACCTAGGCAAGGTACCCACCGACTTCAAGAATGCCAAAGTCATCCCTATATATAAAAAAGGGAGAAAATCTGACCCCAACAATTATAGACCAGTCTCAATTTTAAGTGTGTTATCCAAAGTCCTAGAGAAGATAGTCCATGAACAAGTCCAGGAATATGCAAGCAGCCATGACCTCCTGTACGACCTCCAATCCGGCTTCAGGAAGTCCTACTCTACTGAAACATGTCTTCTTTATCTTACAGACAGTATCAGGAGGGAGATAGATTCAGGTAAGCTGTGTGGGCTAGTTCTTCTAGACCTACAGAAGGCTTTCGACACAGTGAACCATGACCTACTGCTCTCCAAGCTTAAGGCCTTGGGTATGTCTGAGACAGTGGTCAGATGGTTCTCTTCCTACCTTTCTGATAAGGTGCAGCGGGTTGAGGTCAGTGGCACTATGTCTGAGGCCAAGCCCATTGTATGTGGGGTCCCACAAGGAAGCGTGCTAGGACCTCTCCTTTTTTTACTGTACATAAATGACATGTCAGCAGCATGCTCATGTAACTTGTTTTTATTTGCAGACGACTCAGCCCTGCTAGTCTCACACAAGGATCAGAACACACTAGAACAGATGCTAGGTGAAGAACTTGCAGGTGTCAGCAGGTGGCTTTCGGACAACAGGCTTTCTCTTCACCTAGGTAAGACAGAGACAGTACTATTAGGCTCCAAGCCCAAGCTCAGGAAAGCACAGGAGTTTAACATCCAGTTAGGAGCTGTAACCCTAAAACAGCAAAAAAAAAAAAAAAGCGAAGTATCTAGGCTGTATGATAGACGGGAGCCTAGACGGGGAGGCTATGGCCTCCCAAGTACTGGGCAAAGTCAACGCCCGCACCAGGTACCTAGCTAGGAAAGCCAACCTCCTTGGCAGAGATAGCCTCAGGCTACTAGCAAATAGCCTAGTACTCTGCCACTTTGACTATGGTAGCATGTCGTGGTTCGAGGGCCTGACAGTGACCATAAAAAAGAAGCTTCAGGTTTCCCAAAATAAGCTGGTAAGGGTGGTAATGGGTCTTGGCCCTCGCACCCACATAGGGAGGAGTCACTTTCAGGAGCTAAACTGGCTTCCTGTGGAGGCCAGAGTTACCCAGCTCAGACTGAACATGTGCACAATATTATAAACCAAAGGTCCCCTAGATACCTCCAGAACTACTTCACCCCGGTCAACGAATCCCACATCCACAGAACTAGAGCAAGTATAGCAAACCTGAAGCCTGCTTCTTTCCGATCCAAACTGGGCCAGTGCTCCCTTACTTTCTCTGGAGCCCAGGATTGGAACAAGCTGCCTATCCCCATCAAGCAGAGCTTGAGCCTCTACAGCTTCAAGAGAAGCATCAGGAAGTGGCTCATGAACAGAATAGAGGAATAGCCCCCTATAGTTCAATCAGTTTTTAGTTATTGTGGGGTATACAATTTTAGCGATAGGTTAGTCTTATAATGTTTTAAATGTATGTGTTTTGTGTTATTGTCGTGTTTTGTTGTGGCCTAACAGCCCTGGGACCATGACGGAAATAAGGGTTTTACTCTTTCTCATGTTATCCTTTGGATCCGTGTTGTGTGTTTTTAATCCATCAATAAAATCAATCAAAATCAATAGGAAAAAGCAGCTTTAGTTGGGAGCCTAAGGCCATGTTTAGACGGAAACGCTAGCAGGTGAATCCGGAAAAATATTTTTTCGGATGTGCCTTTTGTTTATACGGCAACAGCGTTTTTGCGGGGAGAATCCGCAAAAAAGTGAGAGTGGGTGGAAATCCTAGAAACGATACACCTTCGCGCTATCATCTGAACAGTCAAACCGCATAAAACTATGACGAAAGGGTTGTCAAGGCTCTCGTCGCTTACTGCTTACGTCACAGGCATGCGCCAGTAGCCTAGAAGCGTAAACAAAGCGAACAAGCATGTCTGATTCTATCCACGGAGATGACCTGAAGGCTACATTGGCAGTACTTTTAAATACACAAGAATCAGTCCAGTGGCTATGGCAACTATTAGTGACTGGAGCCACTGTCTGTGTGACTCTGCTTTGGTCCAATCACATTCCCCCACCCACAGTCTGCGAATCAGAGGCAGAGTAGGGCGGGTCTTCACATCATGCCTGGTTGTCTCAACGACCTGAGGCAGTGTAGCGTATGGGTTGCGTGAATATTTTCCCTAACGGAGTTGCACTTCCGCGTTCGGTTTGCACGATCTGATTGGCCACTGACGTTTCTGGTCATGTGACATCTGCGCCAATCATGTGACAGCAGGGCTCCGTCGTCTCGAGTCGACTACACTTTTACAGCCTTGTGTGCACGCAGAATTCCATCCCAAAACACTAGTCTAAACGCAACATTAAAAGTGAGACCGCAAGACGACTTTTGCGGTTTCTGTTCAGACTCTCTCCATCTAAACATGGCCTAAAACCCATCATTTGAACACAGGGATTAAAGCAGGCCAAGTCATATTCTTATTTTAACCTCCACTATATTTTTATTTAATAGCGTCAGCGTTTTAAGGTAACTCGATTATTTTAAACATATTTTCTATTGCCAGTTTGCTTTTACATAATATCAATGCTGTTTTCAATTAATTAAATAAAACGGATACTTTTTGCAAGAGTTGACTCTGACTTTGTCATACAAATAATCAACCAGCTACATACAGTACTGTAACTTTTCGGTGCACGTTTTTATTTACATTGTGACAACTGAACAAGCTTATCTGTTATGGTTTGACACCGACCCCAAACGCACGACACAAGAGAGTAGGAATTCAGAGTTGCCAAAAACAAGGGCTTGTTTATTGAGACTAATTAATGAGCACAGAATAGGCTAGTCTAACAAGACAGGTACACAAGCAAGGGGGGAAATGTTCTGCTGCTCTGCAGCTTCTCCCGTGGTGGTAGTAGGGGGTAGCAGATGCTGACGTCTGAACCGCTCTGCAGACTTCTCTCGGCAGAATCTCCGAGGTGTTGCGGAACCGAGAGAGAGAGAGAGGGAGCGAGTCAACAAGGGTGCAGGTAGAACGAGCAGGAGAACAGGAGAGGTGACTTGTACCCAAATACAAAGTTATCCAAGTGAACTAATCTTCGTGTAAATACACACAGTGAGCAAAATTCCAAAACACAATCCCAAGTGAATATCTTCGTGTAAATACACACAGTGAGCACTGTTCCAAAACACAATCCCAAGTGAATATCTTCGGTGCAAAAATAGACACTGAGAGTGAAGTCCAAAAAACAATCCAATGTGAATAATATCTTCGGTGTGAAACAACACACAGTGGGAGATGTAAAGTCCCAAAATATTATCCCAGTGAGAACAACAAAAAGGCGATCGCTGGGTGAGTGACTGTCTGATAAAAAAGGTGGTAATCTTCAGTGTTATAGAAACACACGAAAACGGAATTTGATCAAGACAGTCAGTAAAAAACTCACCCAGACGTAGTGCGTAATGGTGCTGGAACAGCAGCGGAGCGAGCGCGTCGCCATGGGGAAAAGGTGTCCAAGAGGAAGGCTTCTTGGAATATCCTGGAGGTAAAGCACAGAGAGCAAACAGCAGCAGCAGCAGGAACGGAGAATGCAAACAGAGAAATATCAAAACGATCCAACAAACTTGAGTGGGGAAACGGGGTATAAATAATACGGGATTGATTGATTGACAAGCAGTGACAGCTGGGGGATGTGATTGAAAAGCGTGAGGACGGGAGAGAACCAATCAACGACGTCTCTGGGAAGAAGGGTGTGAATAGGGGAATGAATTGATTAACAGAAAACTTAAAGGGACAGAGCGAGTGGGAGAGCAGCGGACCAATCATCACAGTACTTCAAGAAGCCCGTGGTGGGGAAAGAGCCAAACCTTACAGTACCCCCCCCTCCACAGGAGCCACCCGGCGACCCACACGGCCCCGGCCTGCCCGGACGGGACCCAAGGAAGCCGGCGATCAGGGGCACTGGAGAGGGGGACAAAGACAGAGGCCCAGAGAGGGGGACCGGAGACGTGGACAGAGGACCGGCGAGGGAGGCCGGAGACGGGGACTGGGACCCGACAGTGGAGGCCGGGCACAGGGACAGAGAACCGGCGAGGAGGGCCGGAGACGGGGACTGGGGCCCGACAGCGGAGGCCGGGCACGGGGACAGAGGACCGGCGAGGGAGGCCGGAGACGGGGACTGGGACCCGGTGAGGGGGCTGGACGGCACCTGAAGACACCGGGCACGACAGGAGGAGCTCCAACCCTTGATGGCACCGGAGGACCAGGCGATGTGGGGCTCGTGCAGCGCGAGCCAGGGCCTGCCCAGGACCACAGGGACAAGAGGAGAGCTGGTGACGAAAAACTGGAGCCTCTCAACGTGGTCACCAGCAACGGTGAGAAGGACTGGACAGGTGCGTTGAGTGACGTCAGCCAGGCGGCGATGATCCATTGCGAAGACCTCCAAGGGCCTCTCGAGGTCCTCAAGTGGAATGTTGGCCCGGGTGGCAAACCCAACGTCCATGAAACTCCCCTCAGTACCAGAGTCCATGAGTGCACCCACCGTCGCCCGCTGGTCCGCCCAGGCTAGGGTGACGTCCGCCAGACGGTTGGGTGGTGCACGGGTGGGAGAACAGGAAAGACGGCTCACCAGGATCTCCCGGGGTCTTGGCGAGCCTGGTCCTCTTGGCCGGGCACGGCAATTGGAGACACGGTGTCCACCCCGGCCACAGTAGAGGCAACGGCCGGAGAAGAGCCTGGACTCCCGTTCGGCCGGGCTAAGGCGGTTGCGTCCCAGCTGCATGGGTTCCTCCTCGGTCACGGCTCGGGAGGGAACAAACACACCAGTCACGGAGGGGGCAGGGCGGTCAGCACTGTAGAGGCGGCCGCCGGGAAAGGGAGCCCCTGAGCGGCGGTCGATGGCACAGTCGTAAGGCCGGCGAGGCGGAAAGACCTGAGCCCTGGACTCACTGAAAACCTCCTCGAGGTTGTGGTACTTGGGGGGTACGTCTGGGGTACAGAAAACCTCCTCGAGGTCATGGTCCTCGGGGGGTACATCTGGGGTACAGAAAACCTCCTCGAGGTCGTGGTCCTCGGGGGGTACGTCTGGGGTACTGAAATCCTCCTCGAGGTTGTGGTCCTCGGGGGGTGCGTCTGGGGGTCCCCGTCGGGTTCTCTCACGTCTTCTCTCCTGGAGGCGTCCGTCGATGCGGATGGCGAGGCTGAACAGGTCCTCGAGGGAATCAGGTTCCTCCCGGGTCGCGAGCTGGTCCCTGACTGCGTCACTGAGCCCACTCATGAAGGTTAGGCGAAGTGCTGGGTCGTTCCATCCACTCTCCACCGCCGCCAGTCGAAACTCCAGGACGTAGTCAGTTACCCTGCCGCTCCCCTGTCGGAAGGTCCCCAACCGGGCTCCAGGGTCCAGACCTCGGGCTGGATGGTGGAACACTCTGCGGAGCTCCGCCACGAAGTCTGGATAGGAAAAAACAAAATCTGCCTCCATTGCCCAGGAGGAAGTGACCCACTGGGCAGCATGGCCTGAAAGCAAGTTCGTCATATAGGCCACTTGGGACCCTCTAGCAGTAAAACGGCTTGGTTGATGACGGAAAACCAACTCACATTGCATGATGAATGTGGCACACTCCTCGGGATTGCCGTCGAACAGCCGTGGGACGGAGAGACGGGGTTCCCGAGGTGCGGGATCTGCTGGGACTGCGGGGAATGCTCCTGAAGGAAGTGAGGGAATTAAAGCGTTAACGGTGTCGCTCAGCGTGTGAAGCTGAACGAGAATACCCGACTGTTGTCCTGCCAGAGCGGCCAGGGACCCTTGAATAAGCAGGACCTGCTCTCGGAGTCCCTGTACAGCAGCTGCAGCCGCATCCAGCTGTAGGCTGTGTTCCTTGGCTGACTCTAACTGGACTGCCGCTGCTGTGCTGACTCTCTTGCGGGCGCAGACCGCGCAGGCCAGTACGAACCCCTTGACGTCGTTCCTCATGGTGGGCCACCAGAATCGACGAGCCAGGAAGGAGAACGTGCGATGAACGCCCGGGTGGCAGGCGAACCGGCTGGTATGGCCCCACTGGAGGACCCGGGACCGGACTGAGTTGGGGACAAAGAGACGATTAACCGGTACATTGCCTGGAGCGCGATGGAAGCGTAGGGCACGCCTTACCACCCCCTCGATGCCCAAGGTGACTACTCTCTCTGTGTCGGCTGGGGTCGTCATATTGGTTGGATCGTAATGTTATGGTTTGACACCGACCCCAAACGCACGACACAAGAGAGTAGGAATTCAGAGTTGCCAAAAACAAGGGCTTGTTTATTGAGACTAATTAATGAGCACAGAATAGGCTAGTCTAACAAGACAGGTACACAAGCAAGGGGGGAAATGTTCTGCTGCTCTGCAGCTTCTCCCGTGGTGGTAGTAGGGGGTAGCAGATGCTGACGTCTGAACCGCTCTGCAGACTTCTCTCGGCAGAATCTCCGAGGTGTTGCGGAACCGAGAGAGAGAGAGAGGGAGCGAGTCAACAAGGGTGCAGGTAGAACGAGCAGGAGAACAGGAGAGGTGACTTGTACCCAAATACAAAGTTATCCAAGTGAACTAATCTTCGTGTAAATACACACAGTGAGCAAAATTCCAAAACACAATCCCAAGTGAATATCTTCGTGTAAATACACACAGTGAGCACTGTTCCAAAACACAATCCCAAGTGAATATCTTCGGTGCAAAAATAGACACTGAGAGTGAAGTCCAAAAAACAATCCAATGTGAATAATATCTTCGGTGTGAAACAACACACAGTGGGAGATGTAAAGTCCCAAAATATTATCCCAGTGAGAACAACAAAAAGGCGATCGCTGGGTGAGTGACTGTCTGATAAAAAAGGTGGTAATCTTCAGTGTTATAGAAACACACAAAAACGGAATTTGATCAAGACAGTCAGTAAAAAACTCACCCAGACGTAGTGCGTAATGGTGCTGGAACAGCAGCGGAGCGAGCGCGTCGCCACGGGGAAAAGGTGTCCAAGAGGAAGGCTTCTTGGAATATCCTGGAGGTAAAGCACAGAGAGCAAACAGCAGCAGCAGCAGGAACGGAGAATGCAAACAGAGAAATATCAAAACGATCCAACAAACTTGAGTGGGGAAACGGGGTATAAATAATACGGGATTGATTGATTGACAAGCAGTGACAGCTGGGGGATGTGATTGAAAAGCGTGAGGACGGGAGAGAACCAATCAACGACGTCTCTGGGAAGAAGGGTGTGAATAGGGGAATGAATTGATTAACAGAAAACTTAAAGGGACAGAGCGAGTGGGAGAGCAGCGGACCAATCATCACAGTACTTCAAGAAGCCCGTGGTGGGGAAAGAGCCAAACCTTACATTATCACTTGAACAAGGAACTAAACAAGGGGAACTAATAATACTAGGGCTGTCAAAGTTAATTTATTTAAAGCAGTAAATAAATGATTCATCTATGGAGTGAAAAATCTTGAACTTTCAGCAGTATATTTGTTTGTTCTTTTTTTTGCATTGACTCACGCACCTTTTTGAAAATCATCTGACATGAAGATGGAACACATTTTTGTTATGATTTATATTACTGGTAGTTCATACAAGACATTATCGTCCTCTAAGCCAATCTGCACTTTAACATAGGCCTGGGTTGTTTTTATTTCTGTTAGCGCCGCGGATATAAGAAACAGGTCTAGCTATGTTGATGGTTTTGTTGAACATTTGTATTTCACAGGAGAGAAACTGTATTCAAAGAAATTGTCTTTGAATCAAGGGCGGTCGGATGGCGTAGCGGAGATTGCGCTCATCACCAATGCAAGAGGCTGCGGTCTCGACTCCCGGAGTCAGCATTGCCTGCGGCTTGGGCCGATCGTCATACTAACTCATTTGGCTGAGTTAGCGGGAGGGAAGTCGAGGGTGGTAATCTGGCGTTGTGGACAGGTCAGGTCTGGGCGCCTGCTCAGCGAAAGGCAGGAAATGGTGAAGGCAGCGTGACCTCCCACGTGTTACGCTTCACCAATGAGTCCTCGATGCCAGGTGAAAAGAGAGCCACTGGCTGTCTCCGCATGTGTCGGAGGAAGCATGTGGTAGACTTCAGGGTTCCCTTGTACCGACCAGTAGGAGGAACATGCGCACAACAACCAGGTAGGGGAGGGGGGGAATTGGCATAACGACTAAATTGGGATGGGGAGAAAAATAGAAAATCAGGCGGAGAAAAAGAGGATTAAAAAAAATTATTAAAAAAAAAATTCTTTGAATCTTATACTTTCTTTGTGTTGATTTTACATTAATTCCATGATTTTACTCAAATAAATATCTCTTACAAGCTTCGGTCTTAAGCAGAAAAATGCTATTTTTAATCTAGATTAATTACAGAAAATTGTGAGATTAATTAGTTAAATTCTTTATTTATTTATTTTACTTAAATTTGTATTAACATTTATAGACAAACAACACTTAGACAATACTTACAAAGTAAAAATGTTTTTATCTATTGACAGCACTAAATAATAATACATAATGCAATTTTACAAAAGCAAGAAGCGCAGCTTACATAAAGATACAAGGACAAGTTAGATTAACGATCAAGTTAGTTTACTGTATGCAGGCTTCGCAGGGCTCCGTGTCTGTGCCATGCGTTATACTGTCGCATAGTTGTAGCCGATAAAGGCCTATATGTAGGCTATGCTAATATTATATAATTTATATATGCTACCTAATACCGACATCATAATAGATTGTATGCCTCTACAAATCATATTATACCAGGTAGCCAATTGACGGAAAATCCGTTGCGACTTGGAATCAAAGGGAAATCTGTCGTAGCGACGGAGAACTTTAATCCCTGTGAACATACAAGCACAAATCTGATACTATCTTCCTGGGTCAAAGTCTGACCCTCACGGTAAAAGACGCCTGTTGATAAACCTGGCTGACTGGAAGAGGGCTCATTTCTATTATTGACATCAAGTTGTAAACCTGGCTGACTGGAAGAGGGCTCATTTCTATTATTGACATCAAGTTGTAAACCTGGCTGACTGGAAGAGGGCTCATCTCTATTGTTGACATCAAGTTTTAAACCTGGCTGACTGGAAGAGGGCTCATTTCTATTATTGACATCAAGTTGTAAACCGGCTGCTAAACGAACAATAATCGCTAAACGAACAATAATCACTATGCAACAACCATCAAATGCACACAGCACACACACCCACACGCACACACTCACTCAAACAAACAACACACTGCAGCACCCACTCTCCACACTTTAGATCACACAAACACACTTACACTTTATATTTATTGATAAAGGATTTGCACTACAACTCGTACACCTACTGTGAATTGTACCTAAATTGCACCTCGTCCCATTTCTCCATTTCTGCCTTGCACTATATAGTATTGTATATTAGTACACTGCACAGTATTGTATATTGTATGGTAACTATGTCTATTCTGCATCGAACATTGTACATATGTCTAAACTGAACACTCTAATTTTACTATGTTATTTTATTTCATACTTATCTTGTCTTGCACAGTCTCTGGAGCGTAACAGTAAGAAGCATTTTGTATAAAAGTATTCTGTACTTCTGTATGACAACTATTAAAGAAACTTGAAAACTTGAAACTTGGCTGACTGGAAGAGGGCTCATCTCTATTGTTGACATCAAGTTTTAAACCTGGCTGACTGGAAGAGGGCTCATTTCTATTATTGACATCAAGTTTTAAACCTGGCTGACTGGAAGAGGGCTCATCTCTATTGTTGACATCAAGTTGTAAACCTGGCTGACTGGAAGAGGGCTCATCTCTATTGTTGACATCAAGTTTTAAACCAGGTAATCGACTGGCAGTGACAGTCAGAAGACTATAAAAACCCTATTTTCCCCCCTCCATTACAGTGCAGCTCAAAATGTCTTTACACAAGATTTTCTATTGTTTTTCATGGTGTTCTATTATAGGTAGTGGGGATGAGCCTGAATCCAAATATGAAATTGGGAAAGCACGGATAATGAGATGGACACAGATATTAATATTATTATTCAGGAAAATAAATCAATTTTTACATAGCTCTGCCCTAAGCACACCATCTGTAGAACTGCCGTCAAAAGACTACCCGTAAGACCTGTAGGACTGCCCTATCTCTTCCTGAATGCGTACAGCACTGTACGCACGTGAATGAAAATTCACCAAGCAAAATACAAAGGCTTGAATCTGAGGAGATTCATGGAGATGAACTGAAATTAGGGATGCTCGATATTGGCTTTTTTACCGATATCGATATTCCGATATTGTCCAACTCTTAATTTTTGATACCGATATCAACCGATATCAACCGATACCGATATATGCAGGGTTTCCCCGTCCAAAAAACTGAATAATTTTAGGTAACTAATCATTTTCACTGGATATATATATAACAAATATTGTTATTGTTTTTGTTTTTTTTTAAACCGATACCAATATTTTCCGATATCACATTTTACTGCCGATATCGGCCGATAATATCGGTCGGCCGATAATATCGGACATCCCTAACTGAAATAGATATGGAATCTGATATTTTTATAGCATCAGTGAATAGTGTAAGCAGTGACTTTCACCTGGTTCCCTGGGCCTGCTCTGTTGTCATGGCCTGCACCAGCTGAAAACACACAACACAAACATTTAGAAGTACCGGGATAATATCTGTTACGCTATTGAACAATGTGCAATGAGACAGAGAGAGATAGAGGGGGGGGGGGTGTTAGGATTGGGGGTGCTGTGAGGGTGATAACGCAATTTGCAGACAGGGAAGAGAGGAGGCAGAGACGGCAGGATACGTGGAAATATATACAGACTTTACTGGGGCGACGAAACAATACAAAACAACACTGAAGGACACAGGAAAACAAAGATGAACGAAAACGGAAAACATTAACTACTTACAAGACTTAAGAACATGACATAAGGAATGGAGAGGCACGACGGGCATGGGAACAAGGAGGAGTGAGGGTAGCAAGGAGGGTACATGAGACAATGACGCCACGAAGAGGTGATGACAAATCCACACTTAAATACAAACACTAATTAACAAAGTTCAACACCTGGCAGGGCCAGGCCAAAACACAGAATCAATAACACAACCTAGACACAAAAAGCAATGAATCATAAACACAACTAGACACAAAAGCAATGACACACACAACAACCAGACAGGGAGAAGACATCACACAACGACAGGGATGGCCCAAGATAATAGATCATTCGAAATTAAATCTATTATCTTGAACCATAATAAGCACCAACAATAAGCATAACAATCAGGCTTTGGTCACTAGAGGAAGGTAGGGGACCAATGTCAGGAGGGAGGAAATGTCCACTGTCATTCTCATGCCCGGCCGTTTGAAGCCTTTTTACAACGCATCCGCGTTTCCGGGTTCCCGTATTGCGCTCCGATTGGCCAGGTCATGTGACATGAGCGCCAATCGTGGGATGGCAAGTTTCTACACTGGTTAAGCTTAGGCACTCTTCGAAGTTGGTTAAGGTTAGAGTTTGTCTTAGAGCATGGCGATAGAACGCCAGGTAGTTTGCAGGCTGTTCGACGCGGAAATGGGCAAACACAATATTGGGCGCACATGTCACATGACCTGGCCAATCAGAGCGCCAAACGGGAAACGCTGGTGTGTTGTAAAAAGGCTACACGCTGCCCGGCCCAGCAAGGACGTAACAGGGGGGGGGGGGGGGGGGGGGGGGAGAGGGAGAGAGAGATAACTTACCATTGGTAACATTGTAGGACTGTATTTTGCTGTGGATATAATGACTCATTAATCTAAATGTCAGTCAATATAAAAAGATGTATCTTAGATACTGACATACTTTGGCAGTGGTAGCCTAATATGTTTATCCTCGTGTATATATGGGGATATTTGGGATCAGGATATGAAGAGGCATCGTATGCACTCAATATATTGTAAAACTGTATAGTTTGGAGAAGAAAACATTTATTGAAAAAATGAAATTACATGCAAATACTTATTTAAAGACTTAAAATGTATATAATCTCAACACACAAAAAGGACCAGCAATGGGATTACGTTTAGAAGATGGTTCTCTGTATTGTAAATGTGTAAATTATATTATATAATGCAGGGTGCGAATCATGGGGGAGCTGGGGGAGCCATGGCTCCCCTAGATCAGACATCAGCTCCCCTGAAAACATGATTTGTGAATTTTTGTGAATTTGTGAATCTAAAATACTAAAATAAATAAATGCTATTTTTGCCATGCATTTCTAATTTTTCTGTAATTTTCTGTATCGTCATCATCGTGTATAATAATAAAATTAGGCTATTTTGATGTATGATTAATGATTTGCGCACTAATTCACTGTTATAGACAATAGCATAAACTACTCGTAATATGCATGCAACATGCATGCTATTCTTGCGTTTACCATTCGGAGCGTGGCGGCGCTGCACTGCAGTCTGCAGGCACAAATCAAACTTCACCCGTCGTTTAAAATAAATAAATACAGGTATCCAGGATAATGTCAAAAGTTAAACGAAATATCAAAGAAGTAAGCCTTCTAACCAATTTTGGTTTTACAAAGAATGCGAAGCAGCCTGCTGCGGGGACTACTTCTGTGACATGCAGATTTTGAGAATTGGGCAGATCTTCATAATCAGGACAGGTGGGTGGCGATAATGTTGCATTTTTTTGCCTACTATAATAATGTTAGACTCGATGTGTTTGGTCGTGGACTTGTTGTTCGGTATTGGTTCATCCGTGTGTTTATGTGTAAATAGAACTGTTGTGTGTGAATTTTAGTGTTGGATCAGAGGGGTTAATCTGAGCATGTGTATTTAGACACCTGTTTGGTGTGGACTATGTGTGGTTCTGTAATACTCATACCTATAGCCTATGGCCCGTGTCGACCGGGGACGTTTTATGAGTTGTCAGCTCCTTTCTGTCATTTATTTCTATGCCAGAGACGCGACAGGCTCGCTCCTTTTCCCAGCCCCGCACCTCGCGTTTATGCGCTTTTGGGCAGAGCGCTCCCAGTGGCGTGAATATTAAAGGCAACCAACTTGTGTTCAGCTTTTCTCTGATTGGCCACGACCCCACGCCGCTAGCCCGCCCCCTTTTGCCGCGAGCGTGGCAGGAACCTTCAAGTTCCCTGGTGCAAAATAAATCTGGTAGTTCGTTTATGACGTTAATTAATAATAAACACTGTTAGGACTCTTAATAATAAACACTGTTAGGACTATCTGACTCTTAATAATAAACACTGTTAGGACTATCTGACTCTTACTAATAAACACTGTTAGGACTATAAACACTGTTAGGACTATCTGACTCTTAATAATAAACACTGTTAGGATTATCTCGATTCACGCGTCACTACTGTAACTAGAAACTCTGGGTGTCACTGTACATCAGTGTGGAACTGTACGCTGTAACGTTATATGTTATTTCGCGTTTTTAACGTCATAAACCGCCTACCAGATTCACTCGTCACTGTACATCAGTGGAGGCTGCTTGCTGAAGCGCCAGCGGGGCGATGCGGTGGTTTGTCCCCGGCTTCCGTGCGCCGCCGCCGGCTTGACTCGGTCCAGCTCCAGCAGCAGCGGCCGTGCTCCGTTGTAGAAGCCCTTCAATGACAGAGCTCTCATATTTTGCGAATGCATAAACTATATCTTAAATTATGGCTATGTGTCTAATATGGCTGTCGCTTATCAATGACTTCGCGACAGCCATATTAGACACATAGCCATAATTTAAGATGTAGTTTATGCATTCGCAAATATGAGAGCTCTGTCATTGAAGTGGGTGGTGGCAGTGTAACAGCGTTCACCCTGATGTAAAGTAGCGATTTTTATTGTTTTGTCATGACAAACCAATTACATAATCCAACATATGTGTAAAGAAACAACATATTCCAGTTAACGGTATATTTTTTTAATAATTCATTACGGTATAAATTAGGTTAACTGGAGCTGCGTATTGCTGGCTCTCATATTTGCGAATACAACAGCGTTCACCCTGATGTAAACAAAACAAGTCATTGCGACGGCCAACTCTCTGGCGCGCGGCAGCGCGGTCACGTGGCCGTGTGGCCAATCAGAGAAACGCTGAACGAAAGGCTGAACACAAGTTGGTTGCCTTTAATATTCACGCCTCCCAGTGCCTAAAGTTGAAACTAGTTCAACTTTTGGAGAGGAGCGCCGCTCATCAAGGTAACTCTTTTCGACCGACCAATCAACATCGAGGAAGCGGCTGAGCCGCGGCAGGAAAACGCTCTGAGCTTTTTAATTTTTTGCCCCCCGAAGACGATGGTATAGTTCGCACACTGATATAATGTATATATTTCTTTATTTTCAGAGGTTCAGGTTCTATCCCAAAATAATAATGGGCTATGTGTGAATTACTCTTGCAACTTTCTATTTACTAAAATTAGTCTTTGTTATCTTCAACAGAGCTTTGTATGGTGGGTACTGCTGTCTCTCTGTGAACTGCAACCTGTAAATAATCAACCACACAGAAAACAGTGCTCTTCAGATAGAGCAGCGGTTCTCAAACTACGGGTCGCGACCCAAAGTGGGGTCAAGGGTAAGTTAGTGCATTGGCAAGTAAAAAATGAAAAGATTTAATAAAATGAATTCCCTACTAGTAATGTGTGATGAGGTTTAGCTTAACAATACATGGTTACATAGCCTATGTCTGTCCTATCAAGATCCCTTTAACTCATACCAATAGCTTGACTACATTTCAAAATGATTTATACACGGTATGTACAGAATGCTACATCAGTTTAACAATAATGTTATTACGTTGTGATAGAATGTTTCAGTTTCAGTCTCCTATAGACCCCAGAAGTGACCATTCCATTTGGCCCCCGACACCTGGTTCAAAAGCTCCTACACTTTATAATGGAGACTGTGATATTTTGCAATGTACTGTAAAACATTGGATCAATATGAAGCATTTCTTGGCATTGATAAGTCTGTTTAAAACTATGATTAAAACAAAAAAAGAACTAAATAACTTCCCAACGCTATTATCTATTAGCTATTATCCAGTTTGCTTGAGCTAGCTAAACAGCCCCCCAGGAAATGACCATTCCACAGGAGCGACATCCTAACTAAGATAAGAGTTATTTGTTAAAGATAAGATATTTGTTAAAGAAAGTAATTATTCACTTCATTTAGCCATTTCAACCCTTTTGTTGTGCCATGAAACATCCGTTTGCTGGGGAACTTTTCAGCTGGATCAGGCAAACTGGATACTTAATTGTATTAATGTTTCTATGGGCGTTACATGCGTATATTGCCACTGGATCTCCACATTTTGGGCTTGGTTGAAGTTTTTTTTCTGAAGATTTATTTTTAAAGGAAATGAGAGGAGCTGATTTGATTGGCCACAATTGAGGCCATAGCCCCAAACCCACCTGCTAATAATGCATTCCTCCTACTCCAAACCTTTTGATGCACTTTGCCAGGGATGCCTTTGCAATTGTTTGCGCCTTGAACTTACGACTGAGCTTGCATCTAGATTGACAAAAAATAGGGCCCCCTACAGCAGGTGATCTTGTGATGTCTCAGGCTATACTATTTAGGCATATGAAAGAATAATTTACCCCTGATTCATAATGAAAACATTTCCAGTAACATCTAGGTAATGTTTTCACTTACCCATTTTTATACATCAAGTACCCTCCCCCGCCGACAAGCAGGAGACATGCGATGGATATCCCTGCGATGGCTATCCCTGCGATGGCACCAGGCGGCAAGGCACCAGACCCTGGTAAAGAACCTTCCCCTTGTAGCATGCCAAGACAAAAATAAGAGAATTTAAGATTACAATGATTTTAAAAGATAATGTCATAATGTTGAAAATACACACTCATTACCCCCTAGGTTAGTATTCATCTGCTATGCTTCTACTTAATCTAGAATGCCACCCATTTACGGGCGGTCAGGTGGCGTAACGGAGATTGCGTTCGTCACCAAACCCCGGAGCGGCTAGATTCGCCTGTTCGAATCCAGCTCACAGCTCCAGGGTTGTCACCAGCTTGGCTGGCCGTTCACACTAATACAATTGGCAGTATTAGAGGGTGGGAGAAGCTGGCGGGGTGGGTCCGGGTCATTGTAAACAGCGACTCCTACAGTTCGGTCGGGGCGCCTGCTAAGCGCGGATAGGACTTGAGTGGGATAGTGTGATTCTTCCACACGCTACGCCCTCTCAATGAGAATCCGCGCTGCCAGGTGAAAAGAAGCGGTTGATTGGCTGGACGTGTGTCGGAGGAAGCACGTGATAGCCTCCACTCTCCCAGACCGACTGTGGGGGGTAAGTGCGCAGCGACCAGGAAGGGGATTGGGAATTGGCATAACGACTAACATTGGGATGGGAGAAAATTGGAGGAAAATGGAGGGGAAAAAAAAAAAAAAAAAAAAAAAAAAAAATTGAGAATTTTGAGAATTGTGAACATGCACCTTTCTCTCCTAAATCTTTTGAGCAAACCCTTACATTTTTGTCCAAACACTTTGAATGCATCTAGCTTACTATTCAAAGGATACTGCCTGGTATTATACGTTTAATACATATTAGTTCATCATAAGATCAGACAGCATCGGTTTATTTTAGTATGAATCCCCGGGTAGCAAGATCAAGCATGTCCCATTCAAATGTACTTTCTACTACAGTATCTACAGTAATACAGCTTTACCTTTTACAGACAATCTGTGTACATCGGATACTGATAATTGTCCGCTGACAGTATTATTTGCTGTGCATGTGTAATTCCCACTGTCGGTTTCAAACTGTATTTTAAATTAGAAAGCAAAAGAAATAAATGGACAAGAGACAAATAAATGTAATTTGGACAAGCAAAGCCATTACTTTAAGTTGCAGGCAAGAAAGACAAGTCTCTGCACTGTCTCTGTTTTAAAGCTGCCCTGTTGCAGGTCACAATACAAAAATAATTATATATATTATTATTTTTAATTTTTTTATTATTATAATTTCTTTTATTATATATTGAGGGAAAATATATTGCGATAATTATCGTTATCGTTTTATCGCCCAGCCCTAAAATGAATGATTTTATGTACTGTAATGTTGTGTTAGATTGTAAACATGCCCCTTTGCAAGGCAGGAACTTGGCTGGAGGAAGGAAGTATAGGTTTAAGTATATTAATTAATAGGGGAAAACAAAATAATTTGTAGCTATTTCTTAAATGTTTATACCGACACTCCCTCACACATCAGAGAAATATAGCCTATATGTGGCTGGGCCATATCGAGAAAAATAAATATCACAATAAACAGATTTTTTTCTAACATAATCTATATCTGCTTAGGTATAGAAGATCCCATGATAAGTCACTTGATGTTTGTTGTACTGACCATATTCACATGGCAGCCATTTTGCTCTTATGTCTTGCTCAGGTTGGGATTTGCAAAATGGTCGCCGTGTGAATATGGTCAATTGGACTGTATGGTTAATTTGCATCCTGATGTCTTATGTCACACATTAAAATGAATGCTGACTGTAATGGAGAAGTTGGCCCTGGAGAGTGTCATGAAAACACTGGTCACATACATAAATGAGGATGTTTGCATGGAACTGGAAAGTGTGATTTGCATTTGATGTTCTCAGATATTTCATTAATTTTGTGAGAAATGTACTTAATATTTGGGTTTTATTGTTGATTTAAACAAATGTGTTTGTCACAATTCACACAATATCAAAAACTCAAGGTGCGAACACACTGATAGACATAAGCGATAATGATATATTGCCTAGCACTAAGTCTTCAGCACTGCATGCCTGACCAGTCATAGAATACATAAACGGTCACATCTCCTGCCAAAAGTCAACTACAAGTAAGGAGCCATTGTGCATGCTGTTTCCCTCCTGTTTCCATGACAACTCAAGCACAACAATACTGTGCCCAGTGTTCACTACAGTGTGAACTGCTCCACTGCAGATGTTTTAGTAGTTTATCTCGCCACAAAGAATTATAGAAAATGGTCTTCTCAGAACACTCAAGAATGCCTAATCACAAAAGCAACACAGTACAACGAGACCACCTTTAAAAGTCCATATGCAAGTCCCAGTTTCCATATTTTTTCAAACCATCTAACTATAAAGGAAGGAATCTCTGTTTGCGTGTGTCTGTCTGTCCTTCACATGTCTCGAGAACCATTCACCAATCGGCTTGCTTCACACTTGGCAGGTGTATTGCTGAGGAGCCAGGGGAGTGGGGTCCGGGTCAGATTTGGTGCCATTTGGCCAGATGGTGGTGCTATAGTGTGTGTATTTGTGTCTGTTCTTCGCATATCTCGAGAACTGTTCACCTCATGCTCGGCAGATGTATTGCTGAGGATCAACACATGCAAACAGTATTTACATTCTATTTACATTGCATGATGATCTATTAAGGAACCTATGGACAGTGTCCCAGTGGCCCTCCAGGCCCTTATCAAAGTATTTTAATAGACAAGCTGCCCATTACATGTTTTTTGTAGATAAACAACCCAATGTCTGGAGCTGGTCAACAGTGACTTGTGGAAGAATCTAACATTCCATTGTTTGATCAAGACAATAGTCACATCTCTCACCTTTGGAGGGCCACGGTTGGGGTTACAAGAGGCTTGGGGCCCCCTCCTCCCCCTCAATGTGATTCTGGTCACTAATACGTTTAAAAAATGGTAAATGGTGTATTTATATAGCACTTTTATCCAAAGCGCTTTACAATTTGTTCCTCACATTTTACCCATTCACTCACACATTCACACACCGACGGTGGAGGCAACCATGCAAGGTGCCAACCTGCTCATCAGGAGCAGTTAGGGGTTAAGTGTCTTGCTCAAGGACACTTCAACACACTGCCCGGGAGGAGCGGGAATCGAACCTGGAACCTCCGGATTACCAGACGACTGCTCTACCTCCTGAGCCACTGGCGCCCCCATATTTATATTGATCATGAAGATCTGTTAATTTGCATAATTTATTGATCTGGTTCCTCCACAGATAATCTAGTACGGCTAATATTTGCTCTACTCAGAATCTTGTATTGTATAATCCTAAATCTCACACATTTAGAGTATGCATTAGGGGCAGCGCTAAACAATAAATTATAATTATACAATGGCATGCAAATTTCTTGATTCTGATTGGCTGAAACAGTTAGCCGTTGTTATTTCGTATAACACACTCTGCGTGACCCCAGAACCCGCCCACAACCGAATAACCTTTTTTTCTTTTTTTTTAATGACTCCGCCGTTCATCCTTTTTTCTGAATGAAACCAAGATGGCGGACAATAATCTTTATGAATGGATGTATTGATTTCGTCATAATGACTCATTCAAAAAAGATACAGTCAACTGGAATATGTTAGTTGTTTACACATATGTTGGATTATGTAATTGGTTTGTCATGACCCATTGTCAAAACAATAATAACTCGCGGGATTTATATGTAGTGTATTGTTAGATGGCATTCTTTGTAGCACCGAAAACGACAAAATAACGACACAGATACTTTTTTCTCAAACTGCACTATAACCGGGAATGTTAAACTGGAATATGTTATTTTTTACACATATGTTGGATTATGTAATTGGTTTGTCATGAAGGTATTCTTCTTTTAGCTTTATATATCTCTCTTGCACTGACCTGCGCCTCCAGTCGGGGTCCAACTAGATGTGCACGAGTCTTATTTAGTTAAAAAAATTATTAATATTTACATCACTACATCATATTTACACCATCACACAATACAGTACCCTTGCAAACAGTTTCATCATTCCATCAGCATCAACAATTTAATTTACCCTCCTCATTTCTGCATTTCTCTAAAACGATTCTTATAATCCGAGGCTCATACTGTTTCTACTCAATTCAACGGTTTCAACTTGACAACATAAACATTATAAAATTGGACTACATTTGATTTCCTGTCAGTTGTTCATATTAGCGAACAGGGGAAACCCGGAAACCAACTGCAGTCCGAGTAATTCCGAGTTTACATAGTAGGTGTTGGCTTCTTAGGTATTAGGTATTAGACTGTACCACTCAAGTTTCAACACAGTTTGACAAACATTGTTACTTAGCTGAAAGAGTTGTACCCTTCCTGCTGACCTGTTGTACAGAACTTGTAAGTCACTTCGGATAAAAGTGTCAGCTAAATAACTGGGTGTAATGGCCAAAATGGATTTAATGTGCAGTGGATTTATGTGACCAGGGGGTGGCGCTTCTTTTATATAAGCGTCAGGTACACCTGTAGGAGGGGGGAGTTTGTCCCGGAAGGGGCAATGGTTTTTGACCGCAACACGCAGGTCACAGGTCGCTGTTTTGAACACGCCGCAGGGCGAAATGTTTGTAGGTAATTAGTTATTGTATTCATTATTATTTAATCAGTTTAAGGAACAAAAGCCAATATATCCTGTTTGCACGGTGAAGCAAATAAATATCATTTAACAAGACCTGCCTGCATTGCATCATTGGGACATGGACGGTTTGGTATCAGACCAAACAAAATAGAACAGCGCGTCAGCCAGTCTAATATACCTGTCGAATGTGATCCTTGGAGAACACAGGCAATGTCGTCTTTACAGTTGATGATAAGATTCTGAGGTTGGCTGACTGCATCACTGATAGCATTGGACACGCTGCACCTGAACGGTCCCTGGTCGTGGCGGGTCACATTGACTATGGTGAGAGTGATGTTTCCATCACCAAGCTGAACTCCCTCACTGGCTGTAACCTCAGAGCTGCCATTCAGCCAGAGGTAAGAGAGGGAGGAGCCAGAGGAGGAGCAGGACAGACTGACAGAGCCGCTGAACTCCGACATCTCGGTAATGTTGGCAGTCAATTTCACAGCAGTAACCGGCTCTGTTGAAGAAAGTAAAGAGTGTGAACATGAAAACAATAACAAGGGAGGAGTATAGGAGAAGAGAGGCATGAGAGTGAAGCGGAAGAGAGCAGAAACTATCGAAAGGTTGTTTTTGCTATAAATGGTAAATGGTAAATGGCTGCATTTATATAGCGCTTTTATTATAATAATTTATCATTTTTATAATAATTATAATTTTATAATTATAATAATAATGCAGGACCTCTTTAGGGGTCTTTATTCGGCATTCAACGAACTGGACATGGAATGGGAGCGGCACACACACACACACACATTGTATTTTTCTCAGTCGCCGATGCGATTGAGCTCTGCGCTTAACCCATCCCGTTGTCCTTCCCCCCAAGGGCAGCCGGGAGCAGACAGGGCGTCGACGAGTGTGTCTGTGTGTATGTGTGTGTATGTGTGTGTGAGCACATGCACACATGACATGTGAATGTACAAGAAAGTAAAAATTTACAAAAAAGAAAGTTAGAGTGTGTCAGGGGGAGAAGGACTCTCAGGTAGCTTACCCTGGACTGACAAGGTTATAGCGAAGGAACCCTGTATGTTGTGTACTATGTAGTCTCCCGAGTCTGCCACCTGGAGTGACCTTATTGTCAGCCGTCCACCGGTTCTGTTGTACGTGATCCTGTTTTTCCATTGGGAATGTACACTCTGTCCCACTGGATGCACCGTAATAAATATATCATCTCCATGGGACCAGGTCCCCACGGTGAAAGTGGTGTCGTTGGACAGGCTCAGTGTGACATTGCTGCCGACAGGTAAGGGGTTCTTAGAGGCAATTATCCCATGGCTGCAGACATGCTCTGGAAAGAGAGGAATGTGTGCTGTGAGAGGCGAGCTCTGTTCAGTTTTTATCACTATAAGTGCCTCAGAGATTGACAAATCAAATCATGTTCACACAAATATATAAACATGTCGGCTGAAATATATTAGAACAGGGCTGCCCACGCCTCTTTGACATACATTATGTACAGTTTTGCTTGTATAGTTGTACAGTGTCCCCCACCCCCCCTTCCTACCGAACCTCCCCCCCCCCCCCCACTCCTACCCAACCGCCCCCCCCCCCCCTCCCCCCCACCTACCCAACCTCCTCCAATGTACAGTTTCTACGTCAAATGTATATACTCTTTTTTCTGGACACTTTTGTATCACAAACAGTACTGTATTTGCAAATCTGGTATGTCATAAATGTATAGATGTAGCAGTACTGTCTATCTGTATGTCATGTATGTCATATATGTTACGATGAATTGAAAATGGGGGACCCTGATGTAAACAAGACGAAAGTCTTTCTCTGGTCTGCATCCCCTTAACAATTGTATGTATTGAGCTGTACTGTACTGTACCCATTCTGCAATCTGTTAATAAAGTTTTCAATCAATCAATCAATCAATCAATACAGAGGGCCAGAGACAAAACATTGACTAAATGTAAAACGAAGGCATTAGTACTGCGGTCAAGCCAGCCGTCTTTCACTTTTGCGTGGTCAAACCAGCCGCTCCTGTTTTTCGAGTGCGCGATTAGTTCCAGGTTTACGGTAATGCATTAAAACAACCACGGGAAGCTGTTGTAATTAACCGAAGTGACTTTCGAATACAGTCTCACAAGTTGATCTTACAGAAATACTTTAATTATTCCCGGTAATATATCGAATCAATAGGACGTTTCGTATACATATGTGTGCAGTATTATTGAACATCGAATCAATAGGACGTTTCGTATGTGCAGTATTATATATTCAACCACAAGCTACAAAAAATCCCACTGAGGAACACTTCCGGTGAGGATTTCAAAATAAAGGATGGCATGTGGTTCATTTCTATTATTTGCGATTGAGGAACAGGGTAATTCATGAGAATATTGTTAGGACTTATTGCTTCATAAACTTGTTGCACAAATACTATGAACTACTTTTACTGTGTACTTTTTGAGAATGGCAAAATTCCCTCCAGAGAAGAAGAAGGAGCATTTGATGTTGGATAAAAACCATTTCTTCCATAAGTAGTTTATGACAATGCCATGTTTGTACTTAATACTTCTTAAGATTACTTGCATAAATAATATAGGAATAATGTTACTGTGTACTTTTTGAGTAATTTGATTTTCAAAGTCCTCTCCATAGAAGAATGAGCATTTTCAACTAACTTTGATGCGGGATAAAAAGCATTTCTTCCATAAGTAATTTATGAAACTGCCATGGTTGTACTTAGTACTTCTTAGACTACTTGCACAAATAATATGAACTACTTTTACTGTGTACCTTTTGAGTAATTAGATTTTCAAAGTGTACATAGTAGGTGTTGGCTTCTTAGGTATTAGACTGTACCACTCAAGTTTCAACACAGTTTGACAAACATTGTTACTTAGCTGAAAGAGTTGTACCCTTCCTGCTGACCTGTTGTACAGAACTTGTAAGTCACTTTGGATAAAAGCGTCAGATAAATAACTAAATGTATTATGTCATTATAGGGTTTGCTAATCGTATGTGTTGTAATCATTGATGTAGAATAATGAACATTATCATATTTCTATGGTTGTAATAAACATGATATTGTTATCTCAGAATTGCTCCTCAAATACAATTAAATTGCAGGCAAAATAGTCAAAAAAGTACATCTCTCACTTTTTGGAGAGTCAAAAGGATTTTTGTAGCAGCCCTGTGTTAGGACATACTGAAATATATTCAGTGCTACAAGCTGGGGAAAAACACACATTTAACACCCCAGAAACTAAAATAATAAATAAAAATGACCATGAATGAATCACCATATGACAACCATCTAAATGTGAACCGAAATAATTGTGTGTAATTCAGCCTTACCTGTTAGGAGGGTCAGCAGGGCCAGCGTTAGAGCAGACACCATAGGAGACTTCATTCCGCTGCCTATAGGAGACAAATCCCTTCTGGTCAGAAATGAGCTGGACTCTGCTTTCAGCTGAATTTACTCCGCCTTGATCACTCATTTTGTTCTCAGTCATCAAAGGTTCCCTCGTCTCATGATGCAAATTAGTCCATGGGCCAGAGGCCGAAATTTCACTTGTCGGTGCCACTCAGGGTGACTAAACGTACATATAATTTTTTCAAAGATCTATGTCTGTAGATGATATTTTGGTATGATAGAGTGGTAGCTTTATCATAATTATCAAGTCATGAAGTATACCCACCCCCTCAGGAAATTGCATTTCAGATGCTGGCGCATATCCTGTTTAGACTCACGTAGAGGACATCTGTCAATGTCTCTCAATATTGTGTTTGGTATCATTTTAAAGGGGACTATCAATGTCATCTTTCATTCAAGCTAAGATGTGAATCTTTCTGACCAATATAGAGGTCACTGGAGCTCTTTGAACAGTCAACAACACACATTTTTACACGATTTACGCCTAAATGATATACTATCTTTTAGCCTTGTGTCACTAGGAGCAACAGAGACACAATCTACAACACTCTCAGGACCATAAGGATTCAGGAAATGTATAATATGCCTATACTATTTCATTGTTACAGGTCATTGTGAGCCTTAAATTAGAAGAGCAGTATTAGGCTCCTATTAAATTATACAGAACAGCCACTAGATGGAAACATAGGTCCACCTGCATTTTTTTTCACCACCGTTTTTTTTTTATTAATCCTTGAAGTGTCTATTTTAAGATTCTGACAGGTAACAGGTTGGGATAATGTCCCATGGGGTTTATTTTTAACACTTTATTACACCTATCCTGAACCAAAACCTCAAAAATAAGAAAAAGAAAACAGCATAACTTTTGAAGTTAACAACATATGGAGACAAATTAAAACATTTTCCCAAACAAGTTTGACCCAAGGAATTCAGTACAATTGTTATTTTTAATATTCAAACACATATTGATTAAACTTCAGGACAGAAAAAGCTAAAAACGCTGAAAGAAAACGTATATAATTTCTATTTTCCCTTTTTACTGAAATGTAGTGCATAATGCATTGGACGAGATCGATTTAGGTTAATATTGGAAATAATATTGTAATAAAGATTGTCTCCATGCTGTTATGCCCTTAATATTATAGTTTTGCATAAACAATTATATAGACAAATTAAAACATTTCCCATGCGATTTTGATCAGTGATTTGTTTATTGTTAAGGTTCAAACTATATGTTTTCATATGCACTGGATATCATGGACTGAATATCTTCTTTGTTGACACAAAATTCAAGTATTTTTTCTATTTGTATTTTGTACCCTAAACTACTAAACATCATCATCAGTAAAACAATTGTCAAAGTCTATCTCTTCGATCTCCATCTCTTCCTCCGCCTCATCACACTTGTACTCTCCATCCTCCTCATCCATGTTATTTTTTGCGTAATCTGCCTCCTTATCAAGACCGTCTTGCTCTTCTGACTCCACTTACTGGGCCAGTACCTCAACAAGAGAAGGACAGAGGATGGGTCCAAGTAACCCTCGGTTCTAACACCTCCTCATCCATTGTTTTTCCCAGTCCATACTTTGATCATAGGATTTGGGCCTCTTGAATATTGGCTGTTCTGCTCTTTTGTAGCAGGCGACTATGAAGTTGGCTCGCTGTACATGTGGGATGAGACAGACCTTGGGGGGAGGCAGGCGTTCAATGTCTACACACAGGCGCCATCACGTCCACGTCATGCCATCAGGTAATTTAATGTGAGCATTTTTGCGTTGTTATCATATATCATGTTGTTATAATGTTGACTTCTCTTCACATGTATGTGGCCATTGTTGACTGTAAAGAGGACCCACAGTTAAACATTAAGGCCAGGAAGTTAGACCTAATGTTTTCCCTGTCCCTGAGCCAGGGAGATTGACAAGATTATCTGAAAGACATAGGTCAACAGTTTCCAAGGAACCCCAGACGTATATATATGTATGGATAGTGATCTTCTATCTCTGCCTAATTGCCGTTTAGCAAAGCACTGAACCCGAAAAGGTGTTCCAGGGTGACCCTGTGCTCTGACCTTTCTGATTAAATACTGTCGTGGATTTCGACTGGTCATCATTGGTTAATGAATGCAGAATAACACAGGACAGGCCTTATGAGCGCATCTCTCCCCATTGGGATACATTGAAAAAAGACGCGTGCGGTCATAAATATGAGGCAGGTGGACCCGGGCCCTTATGAGCGCATCTAAATGTACAGACCACGATGGTTCTCGCCCGGCATTACAGCAAACAGTAACAAGGTCAGACAAGAATCAAGTAATCAAATGAAGCAAGGAGATAAAGGTTCTGAATACTCACGTGTTGGTTTATGTTGGGACTTCTAGTCTGCCACACTAAGAAAAAAAGCTGCAAGAAAACGGTAAATGCCTGGCATCAATGGTTGACAAATACTTACTGTCAAATTACAGTAAAATCAAATACATTTACAGATTACAACCTTTATTTAATGAGAGGTGGGTGGGTTTCAGTGAGTTATGAGTATTTTTGTCTGTGCAGATCACTCACCCTCACTCAAGGCTGACTGGGGCAAGATGGCGGCGGTTGAGCTACGCTGGTGACTCCGCCTTAAGCTATCTAGTGTTCTATATATATCTATGGGTATAACTGTAGGAACTAAGGAAATTGGAGGATGACTCACCTGGACTTCCGCGTCGCCCCGCCTCAAAGATGCACCTGAAGCCCAAACACCAATTCTCCGATGTCTTTGCGCTGCGCTCTTCTTCCGACCAGTGATGTGAGGAAAGTGCCGAGTCGCACTGCAGCACAAAGGGTTCACTGAAAGACGCAAAATGTTGGAAGATTCACTGTTAATATATAGGCTTCATTACATTATACCTCAGGTCACACAGGTGGACATTTCTCTTAATTTCATGTGGGCCGCTTTTAGTTATTTTAATACACAGTACATTTTGCAGAGTAAATTTTACTCAAACTGAGTACATTTTAAGTAAAATTTACTCTGCGAAATGTACTGTGTATAAGAAAGTATATAAGTGAAGGGCGGGAGGGAGGAAGGGAGGGAGGGAGGGAGGGAGGGAGGGAGGGATGGATGGCGCGAGGGAGGGCGGGAGGAAGGGCGGGAGGGAGGGAGGGAGGGATGGCGCGAGGGAGGGAGGGAGGGATGGCGCGAGGAGGGAGGGAGGGATGGCGCGAGGGAGGGAGGGAGGGAGGGCGGGAGGGAGGGAGGGGGGGCGGGAGGGAGGGATGGCGGGAGGGAGGGAGGGAGGGAGGGAGGGAGGGAGGGAGGGAGGGAGGGAGGGAGGGAGGGAGGTGAGTGATGTGGGGAGAAATTTCCCCAAATGCCATTTAATGTCGGAAATATTTCCACCAAATATTGACAAAAGAGAGAGGAGGAGGCAGCCTTTGATGAGAGGTAATGCGATTAATGGACAGAGTTCATAGATTAGGACGGATTCGATTTGACACTTTTAAACAATCCCCAGCATCAGCCTGCATGTTTACTGCAGGGACAGGTTGGCCATTCGTTTTAAACTTTTAAAAGGCCAGGCTCACACATTTTCGTCATGTCGCAACTCTTGGCTATGATCAACAAATGTATTTGTAATTCAGTGTTATTATATGCCATTAAATAATAATGAAAAATAAATGTCTGTGCTTTTTTATTAGCCTAAGTAATAATTAAATCAATAGTAGGCAAACATTATAATAATAATAATAATAATAATAATAATAATAATAATAATAATAATAATAATAATAATAATAATAATAATAATAATAATAATAATAATAATAATAATAATAATAATAATAATAATAATAATAATAATTATTATTATTATTATTATTATTGCTATTGTGATTATTATAATTATCAGTCTTCTTCTTCTTCTTCTTCTTCTTCTTCTTCTTCTTCTTCTTCTTCTTCTTCTTCTTCTTCTTCTTCTTCTTCTTCTTCTTGTATACTGTTATTGTTATTCATATAATTATTCATATTATTATTCATATTAATATTATTATTGTTATTATTATTATTATTACTACTACTACTATTGCATTGGTCTACTAAAGTAACACATTTGACTGATAATATATTCAAATCAAACTTTCTCTCTTGTCAGACGCCTCTCTCTCTCTCACACTCACTCACACACACACACACACACGCACACACACACACACACACACACACACACACACACACACACACACACACACACACACACACAGACACAGACACACACACAGGGGTGTAGCTGGGGGGGGGGGGTAGTTTAGGATGATTCCAAGGGCCCAGCACTGGGGGGGGGGGGCCCAAAAAAAAACTAAAAACACCACAGACACTTGGAGAACCGAACGGTCAACAGCTGATGACGAAGTTTGCACAACAGCAGCACCACCGACAGCTGAGCTGACAAACTTGCCACCATGCACCAGCTGACCAGACACCTTCAACACCGGTACTGAGAAGATCTACACGTCAGTCTAGACCACCTGACAGACTTCAGTATTTGTTAAGAACAGCGCAGAGCTCTATCCTTTTGCATAAAAAAAAATTAAAAAGAAAAAGGAAAATAATTATAAAGCATTATATATATATGACGTTAATTTGTGGTATGCATGTTAAAAAATAATTGTATTTGGAAATAGCAACAGTAGAAACAAAACTAAGAGGTGACTGTGTTTTGAGTCAACAGAAATGTGTACATTCATTGTTGTATGGTTAGCATCTAAAGAAAGGAGGATGTTGTGATATATGTGATGTGATTTATACTAACCACTAGATGGCGCCATCTACCAGGCTACATGGGCCACACCCCAAACACAGTCAGTATAACTGGGAGGTAATGAGACACCTGTTTGATGCTGACCTGTATGCTACTGTAGCTACTTGCTACCAGTACCTAAATAAAATGATATGGAAAGAACCCCAGTTTCTTCATTGCTAGAAAGAAACATTACAATTAAGATATTTATTTATTTATTTATTTATTTATTTATTCACATAATATGTAGGTCTGATTCAACACTATATAATTTTAAAATAATAATAATTTGAATAAAAATAAATAAAGAAGAGAGCTATAGTCTCAAAACTGCGGGTATAACTGCAGGAACTAATGAAATTGGAGGATGACTCACCTGGACTTCCGCGTCGCCCCGCCTCAAAGATGCACCTGAAGCCCAAACACCAATTCTCCGATGTCTTTGCGCTGCGCTCTTCTTCCGGACCAGTGATGTGAGGAAAGTGCCGAGTCGCACTGCAGCACAAAGGGTTCACTGAAAGACACAAAATGTTGGAAGATTCACTGTTAATATATAGGCTTCATTACATTATACCTCAGGTCACACAGGTGGACATTTCTCTTAATTTCATGTGGGCCGCTTTTAGTTATTTTAATACACAGTACATTTTGCAGAGTAAATTTTACTCAAACTGAGTACATTTTAAGTCAAATTTACTCTGCTAAATTTACTGTGTATAAGAAAGTATATAAGTGAAGGGCGGGCGGGAGGGAGGAAGGGAGGGAGGGCGGGAGGGAGGGCGGGATGCCTTTTCCTTAATGATAAGCAAGCAGTGCAAGAATGCGGAAGCATTCTACCGTAGTGGCGTGCGGTAATGCGCCTTTCATTTTCCGCCGCCCAGCGCCCGTGCGTGCACCGGCGGCGGCGTGCTCGCTCAGGTGCGTGCGTGCGCCGGCGTGCTCGCGCGAGGTGCCTGCGCATGCGCATGAGATCCCGCCTTGGTTCGACACGAGCGGAGCTCAATATATATAAGTCACCGCCCCTTATTCAGTATCTAGAAATAGCTCAATTGGCAAGACTACATGGCTGTGGATCCTATGGCTCGTTTGCTGGCGAGTTCGAATCCCATCGAATATTTTTTTTTTAACGTGATTTTTTTTTTAACGTGTATTCTTTCGCCGGTTAAGGTTAGGCATGGTTAAGGTTAAGGTTAAGGTTAGGCATTGTTTCGGAGTTGGTTAAGGTTAGAACGGTTAAGTTTAGGCGCTGTTAAGGAGCTGGTTAAGGTTAGAGTTTGTCAAAGAGAATGGCAATATAATTTCTATGGTTAAGGTTAGGCATGGTTAAGGTTAAGGTTAAGGTTAGGCATTGTTTCGGAGTTGGTTAAGGTTAGAACGGTTAAGTTTAGGCGCTGTTAAGGAGCTGGTTAAGGTTAGAGTTTGTCAAAGAGAATGGCAATAGACAGCCTATTTCCGCGCGACAGCTCCCAAAGCGGGCCTGAAAAGAAAGGCGCTTTACCGTAGTGGCGTGCGGTGACGAATGCTTCCGCATTTTTGCACTGCTTGCTTATCATTAAGGTAGACGCGGGCGGGATGGCGCGAGGGAGGGAGGGATGGCGCGAGGAGGGAGGGAGGGATGGCGCGAGGGAGGGAGGGCGGGAGGGAGGGATGGCGCGAGGGAGGGAGGGAGGGATGGCGCGAGGAGGGAGGGAGGGATGGCGCGAGGGAGGGAGGGCGGGAGGGAGGGATGGCGCGAGGGAGGGAGGGAGGGAGGGCGGGAGGGAGGGAGGGAGGGAGTGAGGGAGGGAGGGAGGGAGGGAGGGAGGGAGGGAGGGAGGTGAGTGATGTGGGGAGAAATTTCCCCAAATGCCATTTAATGTCGGAAATATTTCCACCAAATATTGACAAAAGAGAGAGGAGGAGGCAGCCTTTGATGAGAGGTAATGCGATTAATGGACAGAGTTCATAGATTAGGACGGATTCGATTTGACACTTTTAAACAATCCCCAGCATCAGCCTGCATGTTTACTGCAGGGACAGGTTGGCCATTCGTTTTAAACTTTTAAAAGGCCAGGCTCACACATTTTCGTCATGTCGCAACTCTTGGCTATGATCAACAAATGTATTTGTAATTCAGTGTTATTATATGCCATTAAATAATAATGAAAAATAAATGTCTGTGCTTTTTTATTAGCCTAAGTAATAATTAAATCAATAGTAGGCAAACATTATAATAATAATAATAATAATAATAATAATAATAATAATAATAATAATAATAATAATAATAATAATAATAATAATAATAATAATAATAATAATAATAATAATAATAATAATAATAATAATTATTATTATTATTATTATTATTATTATTGCTATTGTGATTATTATAATTATCAGTCTTCTTCTTCTTCTTCTTCTTCTTCTTCTTCTTCTTCTTGTATACTGTTATTGTTATTCATATAATTATTCATATTATTATTCATATTAATATTATTATTGTTATTATTATTATTACTACTACTACTATTGCATTGGTCTACTAAAGTAACACATTTGACTGATAATATATTCAAATCAAACTTTCTCTCTTGTCAGACGCCTCTCTCTCTCTCACACTCACTCACACACACACACACACACACACGCACACACACACACACACACACACACGCACACACACACACACACACACACACACACACACAGACACACACACAGGGGTGTAGCTGGGGGGGGGGGGTAGTTTAGGATGATTCCAAGGGCCCAGCACTGGGGGGGGGGGGGGGGGGGCCAAAAAAAAACTAAAAACACCACAGACACTTGGAGAACCGAACGGTCAACAGCTGATGACGAAGTTTGCACAACAGCAGCACCACCGACAGCTGAGCTGACAAACTTGCCACCATGCACCAGCTGACCAGACACCTTCAACACCGGTACTGAGAAGATCTACACGTCAGTCTAGACCACCTGACAGACTTCAGTATTTGTTAAGAACAGCGCAGAGCTCTATCCTTTTGCATAAAAAAAAATTAAAAAGAAAAAGGAAAATAATTATAAAGCATTATATATATATGACGTTAATTTGTGGTATGCATGTTAAAAAATAATTGTATTTGGAAATAGCAACAGTAGAAACAAAACTAAGAGGTGACTGTGTTTTGAGTCAACAGAAATGTGTACATTCATTGTTGTATGGTTAGCATCTAAAGAAAGGAGGATGTTGTGATATATGTGATGTGATTTATACTAACCACTAGATGGCGCCATCTACCAGGCTACATGGGCCACACCCCAAACACAGTCAGTGTAACTGGGAGGTAATGAGACACCTGTTTGATGCTGACCTGTATGCTACTGTAGCTACTTGCTACCAGTACCTAAATAAAATGATATGGAAAGAACCCCAGTTTCTTCATTGCTAGAAAGAAACATTACAATTAAGATATTTATTTATTTATTTATTTATTTATTTATTTATTTATTTATTTATTCACATAATATGTAGGTCTGATTCAACACTATATAATTTTAAAATAATAATAATTTGAATAAAAATAAATAAAGAAGAGAGCTATAGTCTCAAAACTGCGGGTATAACTGCAGGAACTAATGAAATTGGAGGATGACTCACCTGGACTTCCGCGTCGCCCCGCCTCAAAGATGCACCTGAGGGAGGAGGGAGGGAGGGAGGGAGGGAGGAAGGGAGGGTGGGTGGGAGGGAGGGAGGGAGGGGGGGCGGGAGGGAGGGAGGGAGGGAGGGAGGGAGGGAGGGAGGGAGGGAGGGAGGGAGGGAGGGAGGGAGGGAGGGTGGGTGGGAGGGAGGGGGGGCGGGAGGGAGGGAGGGAGGGAGGGGGGTGAGTGATGTGGGGAGAAATGTCCCCAAATGCCATTTAATGTCGGAAATATTTACACCAAATATTGACATAGTATATTTGTCTCAAAATTCCGTACGTAACTCCAAGTTGATCAAGTGTGTCCTTATAATTCCGTACGTAAATCTAAGCAGATCAAGCTGTTTTTAGAATTCCGTACGTAAATATAAACAAATCAAGCGTGTTTTTATGATTTATGAAACACAAATTGAGAGGTGTGTTTGTGTGGATCGTTTTTATGATTGTGTGGATAGTTTTTACGATTGTGGATTCTACTTTACGATTGTGGATTCTACTTTTGCGTTTTGTTTATTTTTGATAGAAATGTACCCCCATAGCCGCAGAGCTGTGGAGATGTGGCCACATGCGACCAGGCACCATCCAAGCACTAAACTCTTAGACTGGCTTGAGGTTCACGGTTCTACCACAGAGACCGGCTGTGAATTCATACAAAACAATCCTGAGAGGATGGTGCAGCAGGGATAGGGTCCCACATACTGTTGGGCTGCCATGCATTTATTATTTAAAGTAATTTTCCTGAAATGCAGGACATGCATGCAGCCAGAGAGCCCTTCACCCTCACCAAGTTTTTTTTTAACCTCATTTACCCAACAATATGCTAATAATAATTTTGCGCAGAGGTTAAAGCACACCCCGACAGATTGACTTTGGTGACCTGCCATGCAACAGGTCAAAGTCTCTGTATTATTCTATCTGTTAAACAACCGAGGGAAATGATAGTCGCCTGCATGATCAAATAATAACAATACAAATACAAAGGAACAGTGTGAGGTGGAATGTGCATGAAAATGATCAACATCGACCGTGTTTTAAAGATTATAGGAGAACCTTGTGCGCTCTGGAAAAAAAAAGAAACGACCTAATAATGTGAGAATCAAAAAGGACCGTTAGTCAGACAGCATAGTTTAAAATCACGAATAGGCGTGTATGCTTTACCCCGTTTAATTAGGCTATTTACAAGGAACAAAGACAATGAGAGATCAACTCAAACAGGTGCTCACAGCAGCCGCAATTATAATACTCGTTATTGTCACAACGACCATGGCGTGTTTAATTTGGTTACGCGAAATGGGTATAATCGATTCAAACGATTACAACAACAAAAAAGCAAGCAAACAAACAAAACAGGAAAAATACTCACAGTTCTAAATTCTCCCCCGGAACGAGGGACGGACGGATTGCTTTTCGTTTGTAGCCTATACGCGATAGATAGCCCTGCTGTCCTTCTGTGGCGGTATGAAACCTCGCAGATGGCACAATATAGCGGCGACAGCCGTGCGTAAAGCGCGCGTCCAGAGCGCGCGTCCAGGGGGAAAGCGCGTCTTGTTGTTCAGACATTCAGATTCAGAGTTTCAGATCCAGATTCAGTACAATGGGAGTCTTCGTTTTTGCTCCACAGCATAAAGGAATAAAAAAGCAACAATTAACGCAATAAAAAGCAGGTATTTATCGATACCGAAAACCTCATCATAGTACCGAAAACACAGCAACTTTCTGTTCAACTCTCAAGCCCCCCCCCCCCCCCATCGTCCTTAACGGGACACATCCTATACGTTCACACGTATACACAACTTTCCATTGGTGCCGAGACTCATGATGTCCACTTTTTCATTTTACGCGGCTGGGCAGCTCTTTGCGCGTCCCTGATTGATTGATTGATTGAAAAGTGTATTAACAGATTGCAGAATGGGTACAGTACAGTACAGCTCAATACATACAATTGTTAAGGGGATGCAGACCTGAGAAAGACTTTCGTCTTGTTTCCATCAGGGTCCCCCATTTTCAATTCATCATATGACACACATGACATACAGATAGACAGTACTGCTACATCTATACATTTATGACATACCAGATTTTCAAATACAGTACTGTTTGTGATACTAAAAAAATCCAGAAAAAGAGTGTATATACATTTGATATAGAATGTAGGGTAGGGGAGGCTGCGAATGCGCTCGGCGTCTATATACTTAAAGTAGTCTACAACAGACCCACAAACAGG
>NC_140168.1:12481931-12547618 GCF_963971535.1 Notolepis coatsorum | reverse complement strand
CAGTACTGTCTATGTGTTACTGAGACAAAAGTTAAGTTTACTCTATTATTACTAGATCTGTATGTCATAAATGTCTAGATGTAGCAGTACTGTCTATGTACAAGTTTACTCTATTATTACTAGATCTGGTATGTCATAAATGTCTAGATGTAACATTACTGTCTATGTACCTATGTAAACGAGACGAAAGTTAGTTGAAAATGGGGAAGGTAAGTTGAAAATGGGGGATCTATGTAACTAGCATGGCTTTGTCATTGTTCCAATATACCCAACCCCCCCCCCCACCTCCAATGTACAGCCCCACCCAACCCCACCCCACCTACCCAACCTCCTCCAATGTACAGTTTCTATGTCAAATGTAAGTCAGTATTCAATGTACAGTGTGTGTGTCCCCTACCAACCCCCCCCCCCCCCCCCACCTCCAATGTACAGCCCCACCCCACCTACCCAACCTCCTCCAATGCACAGTTTCTATGTCAAATGTATACAGGGGTGCAGTCGTGCACACACGCGGTTACACGGCGTGTTATTAGTAGTCACTCAGGGCAGAAGTGCTCGCAATGATAAGTACTCGGCCGTTGTAGAAAGCTACCCGGCCGGCGGCCGGCACTTGTCACCTAGACTTTGCATAATAATAAGAACCTATACGAGAAGGTGGGGGGCTGCTTTATCTCCATTGTTATGCATAATAATCATCTGTTCTGTGCAACTGAGGGAACATGTATGCGCGTGCGCGGGAGCGCGCGTGCACGTGGCGTGTAACCAGTTCCCATATTACGACTGCACCACTGAATGTATATACACTCTTTTTCTGGATTTTTTAAATGTATAGATGTAGCAGTACTGTCTATCTGTATGTCATGTATGTCATATATGTTATGATGAATTGAAAATGGGGGACCCTGATGGAAACAAGACGAAAGTCTCTCAGGTCTGCATCCTCTTAACAATTGTATGTATTGAGCTGCACTGTACTGTACCCATTCTGCAATCTGTTAATAAACTTTTCAATCAATCAATCAATCAACGAGACGAAAGTGAAGTTGAAAATGGTGCGCAGTATACTTGTCCAGACCACTAATACTTGTCCAGACCACGAAGCCCCGCCTCCAACCCGTCCAGCCTGGCTCTGCGGCTCTGCAGATACCCCTATTGGAGTAACTAGACGCGGCGGTCCGTTGAAAAACACTGCTGATCCCTCGTCTCTCCTCTCAACTCCTTAGGAAATAAGGGCTCCAGTGTCCAAACTATTCTCGAAGCGCGACGGCAGTCCCTGTATAGGTGCATTGGATTAGGATACATGGCCCTCGCCAGAACGGTACGTGGTGGATTTATGTGTAAACTCCTGTTTGTGGGTCTGTTGTAGACTACTTTAAGTATATAGACGCCGAGCGCATTCGCAGCCTCCCCTACCCTACATTCTATATCAAATGTATATACACTCTTTTTCTGGATTTTTTTAGTATCACAAACAGTACTGTATTTGAAAATCTGGTATGTCATAAATGTATAGATGTAGCAGTACTGTCTATCTGTATGTCGTGTCATGTGTGTCATATGATGAATTGAAAATGGGGGACCCTGATGGAAACAAGACGAAAGTCTTTCTCAGGTCTGCATCCTCTTCTTAACAATTGTATGTATTGAGCTGTACTGTACTGTACCCATTCTGCAATCTGTTAATAAACTTTTCAATCAATCAATCAATCAGGGACGCGCAAAGAGCTGCCCAGCCGCGTAAAATGAAAAAGTGGACATCATGAGTCTCGGCACCAATGGAAAGTTGTGTATACGTGTGAACGTATAGGATGTGTCCCGTTAAGGACGATGGGGGGGGGGGGGCGGCTTGAGAGTTGAACAGAAAGTTGCTGTGTTTTCGGTACTATGATGAGGTTTTCGGTATCGATAAATACCTGCTTTTTATTGCGTTAATTGTTGCTTTTTTATTCCTTTATGCTGTGGAGCAAAAACGAAGACTCCCATTGTACTGAATCTGGATCTGAAACTCTGAATCTGAATGTCTGAATGAATGAATGAATGAAAACTTTATTTAACAGATTGCAGAATGGGTACAATACAGTACGGCTCAATACATACAATTGTTAAGGGGATGCAGACCTGAGAAAGACGTTTGTCTTGTTTCCATCAGGGTCCCCCATTTTCAATTCATATAGACATATATGACATACATGACATACAGATAGTCAGTACTGCTACATCTATACATTTATGACATACCAGATTTGCAAATACAGTACTGTTTGTGATACAGAAGGAGTCAAGAAAAGGGAGTATATACATTTGACGTAGAAACTGTACATTGGAGGTTGGGTGGGGGGGGTTGGGTACATTGGGATATTGACAACCATACTGGGTAATTTACATTGGAGGTGGTTGGGGGGGGGGGGGCGGGGGGCATACTGTATAAACAAGTAACACTGTACATTGAGGGGGGGGGGGGAGGAGACACTGTACAAACAAACACAATTGTACATTGAACTATTGACAAAACCATACTAGGTAAATGACTGTACATTGGAGGGGGTTGGAATGATTGGGTTAGGATATTTACAGGGGCCAGTGTTGAATTGCAGTCTCCCGTAGGTGTCCCTTGAGAGAGGTTTTGAAAGTGGGTAGTGATCCACATTCCTTTACAGCTTTGGGTAGGGCGTTCCACATTGATGTGGCATAATTGCGAAACGTGTTTAGTCCCTTATTTGAGCCGAATCTGGGTTTGACATGATTTGTGGAGCTCCCTCTGGTGTTGTGATCGTGGTATTCACTGACCTTTGGGAAGTATTTTGACATGTACATGGGTACCTTGGTCGTGTAGTGTATCTTGTAGACCAGGCCCATTGCAAGTTGTTGTACTCTGTCGTCTACTCTAAGCCATCCTAGGTTGTCGAAGTGGGCAGGGGTGAGGTGGGTTCTAGGAGTAAGGTCAAGCAGTAGTCTGACCAGTTTGTTTTGAGATGTTTGTAATTTTGTTTTTAGCGCCTTTGAGGTGCTTTGGTACCATGAGGTGCAAGCATAGTCGTAGTACCCCTGAATGAGTGCTCCTGCCAGAGTCTTCAGGGTGTTCTTGTTTACCAGAGAGGAGATCCGGTACAAGAATCGAGTTCGTTGGTTGACTTTTTTTATTACATTGGATGCCATTTTGTCACAGGAGAGATTAGCCTCTAGGATGGACCCCAGGTAGGTAATTTCATCTTTCCTTGTGACAATATTGTCACCCACTGTAACTGAGAAGCCGTCGGTCTTGCTGAGTTTGTTATTTGAACCGAAGAGAATGGACTCTGTTTTGCCCATGTGTAATGATAGTTTGTTATCAGCGAGCCATATGCAGATTCTGCCTAGTTCCGAGCTGAGGGTTTTTTCAACCTGTAACTTGTTCTTGTCAGAGACCAGCAGGGCTGAGTCGTCCGCAAACAGGAACAAGTTGCAGTCACAAGCTGACGACATGTCATTTGCATAAATTAGGAACAGTAGCGGTCCTAGTATGCTTCCTTGTGGAACACCACAGCTCACTGTGAGGGGGGGGGATAGGGTACCGTTTACCTCCACCATCTGTTCCCTCCCCTCAAGGTAGGATTGCATCCAGCTCACTGATAGACTATCAAAACCAATTGCTTTTAGCTTGTCAATCAGAATGGAGTGATTGACCGTGTCAAAGGCCTTTTGTAGGTCCAGCATGACCATGCCGCAGTATTTGCCTGCGTCCACCTCTTGTTTGATGTGGTCATTCAAATAGAGAAGGCATGTGTCAGTGGAGTGGGATGTTCTGAAGCCAGATTGGAATTCGTAGATTAGATTTTTTTCCGCTAGGTACTTTTCGACCTGTTCGTAGACTATTTTTTCCATGACTTTCGAGATGGAGGTGAGAATAGAAACAGGGCGGTAGTTGCCTGGGTCTAATTTGCTGCCCTTTTTGTGCAGAGGGGTCACCCTCGCAATTTTGAAGTCCTTGGGGACGTGTCCCTGTTTTATGGAGAGGTTTATTATGTGTGTGATGATTGGTGTGATGGCGGCTGCTGAGTCTCTGAGGAATTTGGAGGGGATGTTGTCATGGCCAGTGGCCTTGTTAGGTTGGAGGGCGCTCAGTTTATTGAGTACCTCATCTGTTGTTACCGTTTCCAGCTTGAAGTCGTCCTTGCGGACCCCTAGGTTTTTGTAGAAAGCTACTATGTGTTCTACCCCATAAAGCCCTGAGTGGGAGGGTAGTTTGTTTACCAGTGTTGTGGCTATGTTTGTGAAGAAAATGTTTAAGTAATTGGCTACATCCAGCTTGTCTGTGATGAGCGTGTTGTCAGTTTTTATGTTTATGTTTGAGAATCTGGTTTTAAGTTTTTTACTGCATCCTAGTTGATTATTGAGTAATTTCCAAAGTTCACGTGGTTTGTTTTTGTTTTCCTCAGTTTTGTCATTGATGAAATTCTTTTTTGCAGTTTTGATCATGGAGTTTACGTCGTTTCTTAGTCTGTTTCTTTCTAGTTTGAGTTCAGTCACGTGGGCTTGGAGTTCACTGCTCGTGCTTTTAGTAAGCTTTGACTGACTTTTACGAAACTCAGAGCATTTTTTGTCTCTGGTTTTCATAGCGGCCAGTATTTCTGAACAACAAGACGCGCTTTCCCCCTGGACGCGCGCTCTGGACGCGCGCTTTACGCACGGCTGTCGCCGCTATATTGTGCCATCTGCGAGGTTTCATACCGCCACAGAAGGACAGGGCTATCTATCGCGTATAGGCTACAAACGAAAAGCAATCCGTCCGTCCCTCGTTCCGGGGGAGAATTTAGAACTGTGAGTATTTTTCCTGTTTTGTTTGTTTGCTTGCTTTTTTGTTGTTGTAATCGTTTGAATCGATTATACCCATTTCGCGTAACCAAATTAAACACGCCATGGTCGTTGTGACAATAACGACGAGTATTATAATTGCGGCTGCTGTGAGCACCTGTTTATGAGTTGATCTCTCATTGTCTTTGTTCCTTGTAAATAGCCTAATTAAACGGGGTAAAGCATACACGCCTATTCGTGATTTTAAACGATGCTGTCTGACTAACGGTCCTTTTTGATTCTCACATTATTAGGTCGTTTCTTTTTTTTCCAGAGCGCACAAGGTTCTCCTATAATCTTTAAAACACGGTCGATGTTGATCATTTTCATGCACATTCCACCTCACACTGTTCCTTTGTATTTGTATTGTTATTATTTAATCATGCAGGCGACTATCATTTCCCTCGGTTGTTTAACAGATAGAATAATACAGAGACGTTGACCTGTTGCATGGCAGGTCACCAAAGTCAATCTGTCGGGGTGTTCTTTAACCTCTGCGCAAAATTATTATTAGCATATTGTTGGGTAAATGAGGTTAAAAAAAAACTTGGTGATGGCGAAGGGCTCTCTGGCTGCATGCATGTCCTGCATTTCAGGAAAATTACTTTAAATAATAAATGCATGGCAGCCCAACAGTATGTGGGACCCTATCCCTGCTGCACCGTCCTCTCAGGATTGTTTTGTATGAATTCACAGCCGGTCTCTGTGGTAGAACCGTGAACCTCAAGCCAGTCTAAGAGTTTAGTGCTTGGATGGTGCCTGGTCGCATGTGGCCACATCTCCACAGCTCTGCGGCTATGGGGGTACATTTCTATCAAAAATAAACAAAACGCAAAAGTAGAATCCACAATCGTAAAGTAGAATCCACAATCGTAAAGTAGAATCCACAATCGTAAAAACTATCCACACAATCATAAAAACGATCCACACAAACATACCTCTCAATTTGTGTTTCATAAATCATAAAAACACGCTTGATTTGTTTATATTTACGTACGGAATTCTAAAAACAGCTTGATCTGCTTAGATTTACGTACGGAATTATAAGGACACACTTGATCAACTTGGAGTTACGTACGGAATTTTGAGACAAATATACTATGTCAATATTTGGTGTAAATATTTCCGACATTAAATGGCATTTGGGGACATTTCTCCCCACATCACTCACCCCCCTCCCTCCCTCCCTCCCTCCCGCCCCCCCTCCCTCCCACCCACCCTCCCTCCCTCCCTCCCTCCCTCCCTCCCTCCCTCCCTCCCTCCCTCCCGCCCCCCTCCCTCCCTCCCTCCCACCCACCCTCCCTTCCTCCCTCCCTCCCTCCCTCCCTCCCTCCCTCCCTCAGGTGCATCTTTGAGGCGGGGCGACGCGGAAGTCCAGGTGAGTCATCCTCCAATTTCATTAGTTCCTGCAGTTATACCCGCAGTTTTGAGACTATAGCTCTCTTCTTTATTTATTTTTATTCAAATTATTATTATTTTAAAATTATATAGTGTTGAATCAGACCTACATATTATGTGAATAAATAAATAAATAAATAAATATCTTAATTGTAATGTTTCTTTCTAGCAATGAAGAAACTGGGGTTCTTTCCATATCATTTTATTTAGGTACTGGTAGCAAGTAGCTACAGTAGCATACAGGTCAGCATCAAACAGGTGTCTCATTACCTCCCAGTTATACTGACTGTGTTTGGGGTGTGGCCCATGTAGCCTGGTAGATGGCGCCATCTAGTGGTTAGTATAAATCACATCACATATATCACAACATCCTCCTTTCTTTAGATGCTAACCATACAACAATGAATGTACACATTTCTGTTGACTCAAAACACAGTCACCTCTTAGTTTTGTTTCTACTGTTGCTATTTCCAAATACAATTATTTTTTAACATGCATACCACAAATTAACGTCATATATATATAATGCTTTATAATTATTTTCCTTTTTCTTTTTAATTTTTTTTTATGCAAAAGGATAGAGCTCTGCGCTGTTCTTAACAAATACTGAAGTCTGTCAGGTGGTCTAGACTGACGTGTAGATCTTCTCAGTACCGGTGTTGAAGGTGTCTGGTCAGCTGGTGCATGGTGGCAAGTTTGTCAGCTCAGCTGTCGGTGGTGCTGCTGTTGTGCAAACTTCGTCATCAGCTGTTGACCGTTCGGTTCTCCAAGTGTCTGTGGTGTTTTTAGTTTTTTTTGGCCCCCCCCCCCCCAGTGCTGGGCCCTTGGAATCATCCTAAACTACCCCCCCCCCCCCCCCAGCTACACCCCTGTGTGTGTCTGTGTGTGTGTGTGTGTGTGTGTGTGTGTGTGTGTGTGTGTGTGTGTGTGTGTGTGTGTGTGTGTGTGTGTGTGTGTGTGTGTGTGTGTGTGTGAGTGTGAGAGAGAGGCGTCTGACAAGAGAGAAAGTTTGATTTGAATATATTATCAGTCAAATGTGTTACTTTAGTAGACCAATGCAATAGTAGTAGTAGTAATAATAATAATAACAATAATAATATTAATATGAATAATAATATGAATAATTATATGAATAACAATAACAGTATAGAAGAAGAAGAAGAAGAAGAAGAAGAAGAAGAAGAAGACTGATAATTATAATAATCACAATAGCAATAATAATAATAATAATAATAATAATAATTATTATTATTATTATTATTATTATTATTATTATTATTATTATTATTATTATTATTATTATTATTATTATTATTATTATTATTATTATTATAATGTTTGCCTACTATTGATTTAATTATTACTTAGGCTAATAAAAAAGCACAGACATTTATTTTTCATTATTATTTAATGGCATATAATAACACTGAATTACAAATACATTTGTTGATCATAGCCAAGAGTTGCGACATGACGAAAATGTGTGAGCCTGGCCTTTTAAAAGTTTAAAACGAATGGCCAACCTGTCCCTGCAGTAAACATGCAGGCTGATGCTGGGGATTGTTTAAAAGTGTCAAATCGAATCCGTCCTAATCTATGAACTCTGTCCATTAATCGCATTACCTCTCATCAAAGGCTGCCTCCTCCTCTCTCTTTTGTCAATATTTGGTGGAAATATTTCCGACATTAAATGGCATTTGGGGAAATTTCTCCCCACATCACTCACCCCCCGACCTCCCGCCCGCCCTCCCTCCCTCCCTCCCTCCCTCCCTCCCGCCCCCCCTCCCGCCCTCCCTCCCTCCCGCCCTCCCCCCCGCCCCCCCTCCCTCCCTCCCGCCCTCCCTCCCTCCCTCCCTCGCGCCATCCCTCCCTCCCTCCCTCGCGCCATCCCTCCCTCCCTCCCTCCCTCCCTCCCTCCCTCCCGCCATCCCTCCCTCCCTCCCTCCCTCCCTCCCTCCCTCCCTCCCGCCCTCCCTCCCTCCCTCCCTCGCGCCATCCCTCCCTCCCTCCTCGCGCCATCCCTCCCTCCCTCCCTCGCGCCATCCCTCCCTCCCTCCCGCCCTTCCTCCCGCCCTCCCTCCCTTCCTCCCTCCCGCCCGCCCTTCACTTATATACTTTCTTATACACAGTAAATTTAGCAGAGTAAATTTTACTTAAAATGTACTCAGTTTGAGTAAAATTTACTCTGCAAAATGTACTGTGTATTAAAATAACTAAAAGCGGCCCATGTGTGACCTGAGGTATAATGTAATGAAGCCTATATATTAACAGTGAATCTTCCAACATTTTGCGTCTTTCAGTGAACCCTTTGTGCTGCAGTGTGACTCGGCACTTTCCTCACATCACTGGTCAGAAGAAGAGCGCAGCGCAAAGACATCGGAGAATTGGTGTTTGGGCTTCAGGTGCATCTTTGAGGCGGGGCGTCCAGGTGAGTCATCCTCCAATTTCATTAGTTCCTGCAGTTATACCCATAGATATATATAGAACACTAGATAGCTTAAGGCGGAGTCACCAGCGTAGCTGAACCGCCGCCATCTTGCCCCAGTCAGCCTTGAGTGAGGGTGAGTGATCTGCACAGACAAAAATACTCATAACTCACTGAAACCCACCCACCTCTCATTAAATAAAGGTTGTAATCTGTAAATGTATTTGATTTTACTGTAATTTGACAGTAAGTATTTGGCAACCATTGATGCCAGGCATTTACCGTTTTCTTGCAGCTTTTTTTCTTAGTGTGGCAGACTAGAAGTCCCAACATAAACCAACACGTGGGTATTCAGAACCTTTATCTCCTTGCTTCATTTGATTACTTGATTCTTGTCTGACCTTGTTACTGTTTGCTATAATGCCGGGCGAGAACCATCGTGGTCTGTACATTTAGATGCGCTCATAAGGGCCCGGGTCCACCTGCCTCATATTTATGACCGCACGCGTCTTTTTTCAATGTATCCCAATGGGGAGAGATGCGCTCATAAGGCCTGTCCTGTGTTATTCTGCATTCATTAACCAATGATGACCAGTCGAAATCCACAACAGTATTTAATCAGAAAGGTCAGAGCACAGGGTCACCCTGGAACACCTTTTCGGGTTCAGTGCTTTGCTAAACGGCAATTAGGCAGAGATAGAAGATCACTATCCATACGTATACGTCTGGGGTTCCTTGGAAACTGTTGACCTATGTCTTTCAGATAATCTTGTCAATCTCCCTTGCTCAGGGACAGGGAAAACATTAGGTCTAACTTCCTGGCCTTAATGTTGAACTGTGGGTCCTCTTTACAGTCAACAATGGCCACATACATGTGACGAGAAGTCAACATTATCTATGATAACAACATGATATATGATAACAACGCAAAAATGCTCACATTAAATTACCTGATGGCATGACGTGGACGTGATGGCGCCTGTGTGTAGACATTGAACGCCTGCCTCCCCCCAAGGTCTGTCTCATCCCACATGTACAGCGAGCCAACTTCATAGTCGCCTGCTACAAAAGAGCAGAACAGCCAATATTCAAGAGGCCCAAAGCCTATGATCAAAGTATGGACTGGAAAAAACAATGGATGAGGAGGTGTTAGAACCGATGGTTGGACCCATCCTCTGTCCTTCTCTTGTTGAGGTACTGGCCCAGAAAGTGGAGTCAGAAGAGCAAGAAGGTCTTGATAAGGAGGCAGATTACGCAAAAAATAACATGGATGAGGAGGATGGAGAGTACAAGTGTGATGAGGCGGAGGAAGAGATGGAGATCGAAGAGATAGACTTTGACAATTGTTTTACTGATGATGATGTTTAGTAGTTTAGGGTACAAAATACAAATAGAAAAAATACTTGAATTTTGTGTCAACAAAGAAGATATTCAGTCCATGATATCCAGTGCATATGAAAACATATAGTTTGAACCTTAACAATAAACAAATCACTGATCAAAATCGCATGGGAAATGTTTTAATTTGTCTATATAATTGTTTATGCAAAACTATAATATTTAGGGCATAACAGCATGGAGACAATCTTTATTACAATATTATTTCCAATATTAACCTAAATCGATCTCGTCCAATGCATTATGCACTACATTTCAGTAAAAAGGGAAAATAGAAATGATATACGTTTTCTTTCAGCGTTTTTAGCTTTTTCTGTCCTGAAGTTTAATCAATATGTGTTTGAATATTAAAAATAACAATTCCTTGGGTCAAACTTGTTTGGGAAAATGTTTTAATTTGTCTCTATATGTTGTTAACTTCAAAAGTTATGCTGTTTTCTTTTTCTTATTTTTGAGGTTTTGGTTCAGGATAGGTGTAATAAAGTGTTAAAAATAAACCCCATGGGACATTATCCCAACCTGTTACCTGTCAGAATCTTAAAATAGACACTTCAAGGATTAATTAAAAAAAACGGTGGTGAAAAAAAATGCAGGTGGACCTATGTTTCCATCTAGTGGCTGTTCTGTATAGTTTAATAGGAGCCTAATACTGCTCTTCTAATTTAAGGCTCACAATGACCTGTAACAATGAAATAGTATAGGCATATTATACATTTCCTGAATCCTTATGGTCCTGAGAGTGTTGTAGATTGTGTCTCTGTTGCTCCTAGTGACACAAGGCTAAAAGATAGTATATCATTTAGGCGTAAATCGTGTAAAAATGTGTGTTGTTGACTGTTCAAATAGCTCCAGTGACCTCTATATTGGTCAGAAAGATTCACATCTTAGCTTGAATGAAAGATGACATAGTCCCCTTTAAAATGATACCAAACACAATATTGTGAAACATTGACAGATGTCCTCTACGTGAGTCTAAACAGGATATGCGCCAGCATCTGAAATGCAATTTCCTGAGGGGGTGGGTATACTTCATGACTTGATAATTATGATAAAGCTACCACTCTATCATACCAAAATATCATCTACAGACATAGAAGATCTTTGAAAAAATTATATGTAAGTTTAGTCACCCTGAGTGGCACCGACAAGTGACATTTTGGCCTCTGGCCCATGGACTAATTTGCATCATGAGACGAGGGAACCTTTGATGACTGAGAACAAATGAGTGATCAAGGCGGAGTAAATTCAGCTGAAAGCAGAGTCCAGCTCATTTCTGACCAGAAGGGATTTGTCTCCTAGGCAGCGGAATGAAGTCTCCTATGGTGTCTGCTCTAACGCTGGCCCTGCTGACCCTCCTAACAGGTAAGGCTGAATTACACACAATTATTTCGGTTCACATTTAGATGGTTGTCATATGGTGATTCATTCATGGTCATTTTGATTTATTATTTTAGTTTCTGGGGTGGTAAATGTGTGTTTTTCCCCAGCTTGTAGCACTGAATATATTTCAGTATGTCCTAACACAGGGCTGCTACAAAAATCCTTTTGACTCTCCAAAGAGTGAGAAGATGTAAATTTTTGACTATTTTGCCTGCAATTTAATTGTATTTGAGGAGCAATTCTGAGATACCAATATCATGTTTATTACAACCATAGAAATATGATAATGTTCATTATTCTACATGAATGATTACAACACATACGATTAGCAAACCCTATAATGACATAATACATTTAGTTATTTATCTGACGCTTTTATCCAAAGTGACTTACAAGTTCTGTACAACAGGTCAGCAGGAAGGGTACAACTCTTTCAGCTAAGTAACAATGTTTGTCAAACTGTGTTGAAACTTGAGTGGTACAGTCTAATACCTAAGAAGCCAACACCTACTATGTACACTTTGAAAATCTAATTACTCAAAAGGTACACAGTAAAAGTAGTTCATATTATTTGTGCAAGTAGTCTAAGAAGTACTAAGTACAACCATGGCAGTTTCATAAACTACTTATGGAAGAAATGCTTTTTATCCCGCATCAAAGTTAGTTGAAAATGCTCATTCTTCTATGGAGAGGACTTTGAAAATCAAATTACTCAAAAAGTACACAGTAACATTATTCCTATATTATTTATGCAAGTAATCTTAAGAAGTATTAAGTACAAACATGGCATTGTCATAAACTACTTATGGAAGAAATGGTTTTTATCCAACATCAAATGCTCCTTCTTCTTCTCTGGAGGGAATTTTGCCATTCTCAAAAAGTACACAGTAAAAGTAGTTCATAGTATTTGTGCAACAAGTTTATGAAGCAATAAGTCCTAACAATATTCTCATGAATTACCCTGTTCCTCAATCGCAAATAATAGAAATGAACCACATGCCATCCTTTATTTTGAAATCCTCACCGGAAGTGCTCCTCAGTGGGATTTTTTGTAGCTTGTGGTTGAATATATAATACTGCACATACGAAACGTCCTATTGATTCGATGTTCAATAATACTGCACACATATGTATACGAAACGTCCTATTGATTCGATATATTACCGGGAATAATTAAAGTATTTCTGTAAGATCAACTTGTGAGACTGTATTCAAAAGTCACTTCGGTTAATTACAACAGCTTCCCGTGGTTGTTTTAATGCATTACCGTAAACCTGGAACTAATCGCGCACTCGAGAAACAGGAGCGGCTGGTTTGACCACGCAAAAGTGAAAGACGGCTGGCTTGACCGCAGTGCTAATGCCTTCGTTTTACATTTAGTCAATGTTTTGTCTCTGGCCCTCTGTATGTCAAAGAGGCGTGGGCAGCCCTGTTCTAATATATTTCAGCCGACATATTTATATATTTGTGTGAACATTTGTCAATCTCTGAGGCACGTCTATTGATAAAAACTGAACAGAGCTCGCCTCTCACAGCACACGTTCCTCTCTTTCCAGAGCATGTCTGCAGCCATGGGATAATTGCCTCTAAGAACCCCTTACCTGTCGGCAGCAATGTCACGCTGAGCCTGTCCAACAATACCACTTTCACAGAGGGGGGCTGGTCCCATGGAAGAGATAAAATTATTATGGTGCATCCAGCGCTACAGATTGTACATCCCCAATGGAAAAACAGGATCACGTACAACAGTACCGGTGGACGGCTGACAATAAGGTCACTCCAGGTGGCAGACTCGGGAGACTACATACTAGACAACATACTACAGGGTTCCCGTCTCACTATAACGTTGTCAGTCCAGGGTAAGCTACCTGACAGAGTCCTTCTCCCCCTGACACACTCTAACTTTCTTTTTTGTAAATGTTTACTTTCTTGTACATTCACATGTCATGTGTGCATGTGCTCACACACACATACACACACACACACACACACTCGTCGACGCCCTGTCTACTCCCGGCTGCCCTTGGGGGAAAGGACGACGGGATGGGTTAAGCGCAGAGCTCAATCGCATCGGCGACTGAGAAAAATACAATGCGTGTGTGTGTGTGTGTGTGTGTGTGTGTGTGTGTGTGTGTGTGTGTGTGCGTGTGTGTGTGTGTGTATCCCACTGTGTGACTGTGTGTGTGCCGCTCCCATTCCATGTCCAGTTCGTTGCATGCCGAATAAAGACCCCTAAAGAGGTCCTGCATTATTATTATAATTATAATAAAAGCGCTATATAAATGCAGCCATTTACCATTTATAGCAAAAACAACCTTTCGATAGTTTCTGCTCTCTTCCGCTTCACTCTCATGCCCTCTCTTCTCCTATACTCCTCCCTTGTTATTGTTTTCATGTTCACACTCTTTACTTTCTTCAACAGAGCCGGTTACTGCTGTGAAATTGACTGCCAACATTACCGAGATGTCGGAGTTCAGCGGCTCTGTCAGTCTGTCCTGCTCCTCCTCTGGCTCCTCCCTCTCTTACCTCTGGCTGAATGGCAGCTCTGAGGTTACAGCCCGTGAGGGAGTTCAGCTTGGTGATGGAAACATCACTCTCACCATAGTCAATGTGACCCGCTACGACCAGGGACCGTTCAGGTGCAACGTGTCCAATGCTATCAGTGATGCAGTCAGCCAACCTCAGAATCTTATCATCAACTGTAAAGACGACGTTGCCTGTGTTCTCCAAGGATCACATTCGACAGGTATATTAGACTGGCTGACACGCTGTTCTATTTTGTTTGGTCTGATACCAAACCGTCCATGTCCCAATGATGCAATGCAGGCAGGTCTTGTTAAATGATATTTATTTGCTTCACTGTGCAAACAGGATATATTGGCTTTTGTTCCTTAAACTGATTAAATAATAATGAATACAATAACTAATTACCTACAAACATTTCGCCCTGCGGCGTGTTCAAAACAGCGACCTGTGACCTGCGTTAACCTGCGTGTTGCGGTCAAAAACCATTGCCCCTCCCGGGTCAAACTCCCCCCTCCTACAGGTGTACCTGACGCTTATATAAAAGAAGCGCCACCCCCTGGTCACATAAATCCACTGCACATTAAATCCATTTTGGCCATTACACCCATAGATATATAGATATCTATGATTACACCCAGTTATTTAGCTGACGCTTTTATCCGAAGTGACTTACAAGTTCTGTACAACAGGTCAGCAGGAAGGGTACAACTCTTTCAGCTAAGTAACAATGTTTGTCAAACTGTGTTGAAACTTGAGTGGTACAGTCTAATACCTAATACTTAATATCTAAGAAGCCAACACCTACTATGTGTGGTGTTATGTTAATGTGTGTGCGCTATACGCGAAGGTACAGGCCACCGTACTGGGGGTCTAGGGGAGTTGGAGAGGAACCTAGGATGCACACCTGTGTAACGTAGCTAGGCTAAGCTAATAAACATACTTACAACCAAAGCAGAGGACTCACGTATTTGTTACCGTGCAAAGTAACACGACATGGTGTCAGAAGTCCTGCTAGAGTTGTGTGTGAGTTCGGTCGGACATTAAAGTGCCATTTGAGACTCGTTTATGACGAAGAAAAGCAGAAGGAGAAAGAAGAAGATGGTGGATAACGCTAATAACGCTGTAGCTCCGGTAGCGGCTGCGGTTTCAAGTGCTACGTTTAGCATCCAGCCTCCTGAGTCCTTCGACTTCTCAAAGCCGCAAGAGTGGGCCAAGTGGATACGCAGGTTCGAAAGATTTCGCCTGGCAAGTAACCTAAATGCTAGCTCTGAAGAGAATCAAGTCAACACGCTAATATATTGTATGGGCGATGAGGCGGACGATATTTTACGTGGACTGAATCTGGCTGTTGATCTACGACGTACGTACCAAGGAGTGCGGGATGGATTGCAAGGTTTCTTCGTGGTCAAGAAGAACGTGATATATGAACGAGCCAAGTTTAACATGCGCAAACAGGGAGAAGGTGAAACAGTCGATTCCTTTGTGACGTCATTGTATGCGCTGGCGGAGCATTGTACATACGGTGTGTTGCATAATGAACTTATACGTGACAGGCTTGTCGTCGGTCTGATGGATAAGCGGCTGTCAGAACGCATGCAGCTGGACCCAGACTTAACCTTGGAGAGGGCATTGAACATGGCGAGGCAGAGTGAGGAGGTGAAACGACAGCAATCCTCTCTGCGAGGGGATACCAGGACAGAGGCAAGTGACATTAAATCGGTGGACAGGGTGTTTAAGAGCAGTAGCAAGAACTATGCTAAGAACAGCCCCCAACAGGCTAACAGCTACACAGCCAAACCACTCAGTACCCAGTACCCGAGGGGGAGAAGTGTCCAGTGTCATAAATGTGGCAGTTCTCAGCTCCACCCACAGCGCGATTGCCCTGCTAACGAGGTGAAGTGCCATTCATGTGGGAAGATGGGCCATTATAAACGTGTGTGTAAATCTTCCAAAAATGTACATGAGGTTGAAGAAGACTATTCCTGCTCCTGTGATGGGGAGGAGGAGCACATGTTCTTGGGCAGCATCACAACTGATGGGGAGCCATGGATGGTTGACATAGACATCAATGGCAGATGTGTGCCATTCAAAATAGACACTGGCGCTGATGTTACTGTGATGCCTCACACTGTATTCAGAGAGATATACAAACACAAGGATCCACCTACCCTGCAGAAAGCGACAAAACCACTGATGGGACCTGGGAGGAGTCCACTAGATGTTGTGGGCGTCGCCAAGCTGCTGCTGAGGAGAGGAGAGAGAGAGGTGTTGGAGGATGTGTACGTCGCTCGACACCTACACTCAGCGTTGCTGGGGAGACCTGCTATCAGCAAGATGGAGCTTGTGGCACGTCTAGACAGTATAACGATGGAGACGCTCAAGACGACCTACCCAAAGATATGCAGTGGTCTCGGGGAGATGAAACAGCCGTATGCAATCAGGCTGAAACCGGGGGCTCAACCATTCTCACTGAAGACGCCCAGAAGGATTCCATTGCCACTGATGGACAAAGTCAAGCAAGAACTGTCCCGCATGGAAAGCCTCGGAGTGATCAGCCGGATCGAAGAGCCAACCGACTGGTGCGCTGGCATGGTAGTGGTCCCTAAGAAGAAGACAGAGGAGGTACGCATATGTGTCGATCTCACAAACCTCAATGAGTCAGTGTGCCGGGAGAAATACACCCTGCCAACAGTCGAGGAAACACTGGGAATGCTGGCCGGAGCCAGGATATTCAGCAAGTTAGACGCGAACATGGGATTTTGGCAAATACCCCTGACTGAGGAGTCGTCAAAGTATACAACTTTCATCACGCCGTTTGGTCGTTACCACTTCAATCGCCTACCTTTCGGCATCGCCTCCGCCCCAGAACACTTCCAAAACAGAATGGTGACTGAGGTCACAGAGGGGCTGGAGGGTGTCGTCTGCCACATGGATGATGTGCTGGTGTGGGGCCGATCACAGGAGGAGCATGACGCTCGTCTGCATGTCGTGCTGGGGAGGATCGAGAAAGCAGGAATCACCCTGAACACAGGCAAGTGCGACCTGTCAAAGGAAGAGGTGACCTTTCTAGGCCATGTGATCTCCAGCAGTGGCATTAACCCCGACCCGAGTAAGACGGATGCCGTGAGGAGGATGGAGGAGCCGACAAATGTCAGTGAGCTGAGAAGCTTTCTCGGCATGGTAAACCAGCTGGGGAAGTTTATCCCGCGGCTGGCGGAGAGAGACAAGGCCCTGCGAGACCTTCTGTCAAAGAAGAACTGCTGGCTGTGGGGCATCGAGCAGGCCAAAGCCTTTCAAGATTTAAAAGATGCACTAATATCTCCACCAGTGTTGGCCATGTACGATAACCACAGGGAGTGCAAGGTCTCAGCGGACGCGTCGTCGTACGGCTTGGGGAGTGTGCTTCTCCAAAAATGGGATGGAGTGTGGAGACCAGTAGCCCATGTGTCGCGGTCTCTCACACAGACTGAGCAGAGATACGCACAGGTTGAGAAGGAGGCCCTGGGCTTGACCTGGGCTTGTGAGAGGTTTAGAAATGTTCTCATCGGCAGACGCTTCCAGCTGGAGACGGACCACAAGCCTCTCCTGAGTCTCCTGGGGTCTCAGGCGTTGGATGATCTCCCTCCACGGATTCTGCGCTTCCGGATGCGCCTGATGCGCTATTCCTATTCCATTGCCCATGTGCCAGGGAAGAGCCTGTGGACTGCTGATACGCTCTCACGTGCACCTGTGAAGAGGAGAGAGACACCTGAGGAGGAGGAGTTATTTGAGAATACAAATATCTATGTGGACATGGTAATAGAGAACCTGCCAGCGAGCACTGCCTACCTGGACGAGCTGAGAGAGCAGTTGGAGGGGGACAGTGTGTGCGCACAGGTGAAGCAGCGGTGTGCAGAGGGATGGCCACCACACAACAGTGAGCCGGCTCTCAGGCTGTACTGGGCGGAACAGGCGTCACTCACAGTAGAGGATGGACTGTTGCTGAGGGGAAGCAGGCTTGTAATCCCTTCAACAATGAGAAACGACGTGCTTGCCAGGCTGCATGAAGGCCACCAGGGGGTGGTAAAGTGCAGGGAGCGAGCACGGCAGTCTGTATGGTGGCCCGGGCTCAGCCAGCAGCTGAATGAGCTGGTCCTCAACTGCCGAACATGCAGCAAAGAGAGAGAGAACCAAAGGGAGCCCCTGATGCCATCTCAATACCCGGGGCGACCGTGGCAGAAGTTGGGAGCAGACCTGTTCATGCTGGAGAGCAAGACTTACCTGCTGGTCGTGGATTATGCATCAAGGTACGTGGAGATCGCTCTGCTGACTCCCACAAAATCAACAGACGTCATCCACCACTTGAAGTCAATCTTCGCACGCCATGGTATCCCGGAGGAACTGGTGACGGATAACGGGCCGCAATTCTCCGGAATGGCCTTTGCAGCGTTTGCGACATCATATGGGTTTCGCCATGTCACAAGCAGCCCGAGATATCCCCAGAGTAATGGGGAGGCAGAACGTGCGGTCAAGACAATAAAAGGCCTCCTGAAGAAGGCAGCCGACCCATACCGTGCTCTGCTGGCATACAGAGCCACCCCGTTGCATAACGGGTACAGTCCAGCCCAGCTCCTTATGGGGAGGAGACTCCGCACGACGGTGCCAACGCTTCCTGCTCTACTGGTCCCTACTCTTCCTGACAGTAAGGCAGTGGTTCAGAAGGAGGAGGAGAGGAGAATGAGAGATGCACAAAGCTACAACCGGCGTCATCGTACGCGAAGTCTCGACAGGCTCACTCCAGGAAAGGAGGTGTGGGTCACAGATCAAAGTGCAACTGGAGTTGTGGTCAGCAGTCACCCCACTCCACGTTCGTACATCATAGATGGACCCCATGGAACATTAAGGCGAAACCGTCGCCATCTGGTCCCCATGGAGCCCTCACCGGAGCAGAGTGCAGCAGAACCTACGGAGCAGGAGGTCCTGGAACCACCAGCTACTCCCAGAACCAGGTCTGGGAGATGTGTGGTGAAACCAACTAGGTTGGACTTGTAAGAGACAGTAGAGAGAGAGAGAGTAAAGAAAAGTGACATTCATGCGATAGAATGATAGAGGTTTATGTTAAGATAAGACATTGTTTCATGTTTATATATATTATTTGTTTAGATATACATTTCGAAAGAAAGCAATTGCTATGTTTAATATAACCCATGGTTTATATGGTGTTAAAGAAATTGTTTAGATCAGTTCAGATGAACAGACCTTTTAGATATAGAGGCAGAATAATCCTCTAAGGTCTGGGGAATCAATGGCAGTCTACCCATTGATTCTAGAAAGGGAGATGTGGTGTTATGTTAATGTGTGTGCGCTATACGCGAAGGTACAGGCCACCGTACTGGGGGTCTAGGGGAGTTGGAGAGGAACCTAGGATGCACACCTGTGTAACGTAGCTAGGCTAAGCTAATAAACATACTTACAACCAAAGCAGAGGACTCACGTATTTGTTACCGTGCAAAGTAACACGACACTATGTAAACTCGGAATTACTCGGACTGCAGTTGGTTTCCGGGTTTCCCATGTTCGCTAATACAACTGACAGGAAATCAAATGTAGTCCAATTTTATAATGTTTATGTTGTCAAGTTGAAACCATTGAATTGAGTAGAAACAGTATGAGCCTCGGATTATAAGAATCGTTTTAGAGAAATGCAGAAATGAGGAGGGTAAATTAAATTGTTGATGCTGATGGAATGATGAAACTGTTTGCAAGGGTACTGTATTGTGTGATGGTGTAAATATGATGTAGTGATGTAAATATTAATAATTTTTTTAACTAAATAAGACTTGTGTACATCTAGTTGGACCCCGACTGGAGGTGCAGGTCAGCGCAAGAGAGATATATAAAGCTAAAAGAAGAATACCTTCATGACAAACCAATTACATAATCCAACATGTGTAAAAAACTAACATATTCCAGTTTAACATTCCCGGTTATAGTGCAGTTTGAGAAAAAAGTATCTGTCGTTATTTTGTCGTTTTCGGTGCTACAAAGAATGCCATCTAACAATACACTTCATATAAATCCCGCAAGTTATTATTGTTTTGACAATGGGTCATGACAAACCAATTACATAATCCAACATATGTGTAAACAACTAACATATTCCAGTTGACTGTATCTTTTTTGAATGAGTCGTTATGATGAAATCAATACATCCAATCATAAAGATTATTGTCCGCCATCTTGGTTTCATTCAGAAAAAGGATGAACGGCGGAGCCATTTAAAAAAAAAAAAAAAAAAAAAAAGTTATTCGGTTGTGGGCGGGTTCTGGGGTCACGCGGAGTGTGTTATATGAAATAACAACGGCTAACTTGACTGTTTCAGCCAATCAGAATCAAGAAATTTGCATGCCATTGTATAATTATAATTTATTGTTTAGCGCTGCTCCTAATGCCTACTCTAAATGTGTGAGATTTAGGATTATACAATACAAGATTCTGAGTAGAGCAAATATTAGCCGTTCTAGATTATCTGTGGAGGAACCAGATCAATCAATTATGCAAATGAACAGATCTTCATGATCAATATAAATATGGGGGCGACAGTGGCTCAGGAGGTAGAGCAGTCGTCTGGTAATCCGGAGGTTCTAGGTTCGATTCCCGCTCCTCCCGAGCAGTGTGTTGAAGTGTCCTTGAGCAAGACACTTAACCCCTAACTGCTCCTGATGAGCAGGTTGGCACCTTGCATGGTTGCCTCCACCGTCGGTGTGTGAGTGAATGGGTAAAATGTGAGGAACAAATTGTAAAGCTCTTTGGATAAAAGTGCTATATAAATACACCATTTACCATTTTTTAAACGTATTAGTGACCAGAATCACATTGAGGGGGAGGAGGGGGCCCCAAGCCTCTTGTAACCCCAAACCTTGGCCCTCCAAAGGTGAGAGATGTGACTATTGTCTTGATCAAACAATGGAATGTTAGATTCTTCCACAAGTCACTGTTGACCAGCTCCGGACACAGGGTTGTTTATCTACAAAAAACATGTAATAGGCAGCTTGTCTATTAAAATACTTTGATAAGGGCCTGGAGAGCCACTGGGACACTGTCCATAGGTTCCTTAATAGATCATCATGCAATGTAAATAGAATGTAAATACTGTTTGCATGTGTTGATCCTCAGCAATACATCTGCCGAGCATGAGCTGAACAGTTCTCGAGATATGCGAAGAACAGACACAAATACACACACTATAGCACCACCATCTGGCCAAATGGCACCAAATCTGACCCGGACGCGTGAATATTTTAGGCAACCAACTTGTGTTCGGCTTTTCTCTGATTGGCCGCGCCCCCCCCCCGCCCCCACGCGCAGGCAAGCGCAGCCGTCCCACGTCCCAAATGAAATCCAAGGAGCAAGCGAGCGGCAGCGCGGGCAACCAACTTGTGTACCAACGCACTTGTGTTGGGCTGCTGTTCCAACGCACTTGTGTTGGGCTGCTGTTCCAACCAACTTGTGTTCAGCTGCGGTAGCAGTGGAGCGCTATGAAATGCGCTGAACTAGAAAGCGTAACGTTATTATGTTTCGCGTTTTTAACAACCAACTACCAGATTCACTCGTGTATAAACAAAGCCCATACAGTTATGAAATGCGCTGAACTAGAAAGCGTAACGTTATTATGTTTCGCGTTCCATTGATTAACGCCATTACCTGCTGTGCTGTAGGAAGCAGAGGTACAGTAAGTTACAGTAGGTGTAGGTTACATGTTTAATCAAAGCCCATACAATTTTTTAGATTAATGATTGTGGATATAATATAGAAAACACATCATTATGATATTGTCAGATGGCGCAAAATACAATGGTGAGTGAGAAATATATCTCCAGTGATAAAACCCAGTGCTCTGTGTCTCTATATGATACACAGCGTGGATGGGCTTTCAGAGGGAGAGGCATGACTTCGCGACAGCCATATTAGACACTCACTGTACATCAGTGTGGAACTGTAACGTTATATGTTATTTCGCCCGTTGAGGCTGCTGAGCCTGAAGCGCCAGCGGGGCGACGCGGTGGTTTATCCCCGGCTTCCGTGCGCCGCCCGCGGCTTGACTCGGTTCAGCTCCAGCAGCAGCAGCGGCCGTTCCTCCGTTGTAGAAGCCCTTCAATGACAGCGCTCTCATATTTTGCGAATGCATAAACTATATCTTAAATTATGGCTATGTGTCTAATATGGCTGTCGCTTATCAATGACTTCGCAACAGCCATATTAGACACATCGCCATAATTTAAGATATAGTTTATGCATTCGCAAATATGAGAGCTCTGTCATTGAAGTGGGTGGTGGCAGCATTACTAACAGTAGCGATTTTTATTGTTTTGTCATGACCAAACATAATCCCAACATAGATAGGAGGTGTACTGTATGTCAATGACAGCGCTCTCATATTTTGCGAATGCATAAACTATATCTTAAATTATGGCTATGTGTCTAATATGGCTGTCGCTTATCAATGACTTCGCGACAGCCATATTAGACACATCGCCATCATTTAAGATATAGTTTATGCATTCGCAAATATGAGAGCTCTGTCATTGAAGTGGGTGGTGGCAGCATTACTAACAGTAGCGATTTTTATTGTTTTGTCATGACCAAACATAATCCCAACATAGATAGGAGGTGTACTGTATGTCAAATGTCGGTCATGTGGTGGAAGAGTTTAGTACAGTCACACAACAGAACACCGCTGTAGTACAGTCACACAACAGAACCCCGCTGGTTCGACCAGCGCTTCTGCCGCGTCTCTCTTGCCGCAAGGGCGTGTGCTAGTGGATTGATTGATTGGCCGTGTGGCCAATCAGAGAAACGCTGAACGAAAAGCTGAACACAAGTTGGTTGCCTTTAATATTCACGCAACCCGGACCCCACTCCCCTGGCTCCTCAGCAATACACCTGCCAAGTGTGAAGCAAGCCGATTGGATGAATGGTTCTCGAGACATGTGAAGGACAGACAGACACACGCAAACAGAGATTCCTTCCTTTATAGTTAGATGGTTTGAAAAAATATGGAAACTGGGACTTGCATATGGACTTTTAAAGGTGGTCTCGTTGTACTGTGTTGCTTTTGTGATTAGGCGTTCTTGAGTGTTCTGAGAAGACCATTTTCTATAATTCTTTGTGGCGAGATAAACTACTAAAACATCTGCAGTGGAGCAGTTCACACTGTAGTGAACACTGGGCACAGTATTGTTGTGCTTGAGTTGTCATGGAAACAGGAGGGAAACAGCATGCACAATGGCTCCTTACTTGTAGTTGACTTTTGGCAGGAGATGTGACCGTTTATGTATTCTATGACTGGTCAGGCATGCAGTGCTGAAGACTTAGTGCTGGGCAATATATCATTATCGCTTATGTCTATCAGTGTGTTCGGATCTTGAGTTTTTGATATTGTGTGAATTGTGACAAACACATTTGTTTAAATCAACAATAAAACCCAAATATTAAGTACATTTCTCACAAAATGTATGAAATATCTGAGAACGTCAAATGATAATCACACTTTCCAGTTCCATGCAAACATCCTCATTTATGTGACCAGTGTTGTCAGGAATAATTTTCATGACACTCTCCAGGGCCAACATCTCCATTACAGTCAGCATTCATTTTAATGTGTGACATAAGACATCAGGATGCAAATTAACCATACAGTCCAATTGACCATATTCACACGGCGACCATTTTGCAAATCCCAACCTGAGCAAGACATAAGAGCAAAATGGCTGCCATGTGAATATGGTCAGTACAACACACATCATGTGACTTATCATGGGATATTCTATACCTAAGCAGATATAGATTATGTTGATGTAGAAAAAAATCTGTTTATTGTGATATTTATTTTTCTCGATATGGCCCAGCCACATATAGGCTATTTCTCTGATGTGTGAGGGAAAAGAGTGTCAGTATAAACATTTAAGAAATAGCTACTAATTATTTTGTTTTCCCCTATTAATTAATATACTTAAACCTATACTTCCTTCCTCCAGCCAAGTTCCTGTCTTGCAAAGGGGCATGTTTACAATCTAACACAACATTACAGTACATAAAATCATTCATTTTAGGGCTGGGCGATAAAACGATAACGATAATTATTGCGATATATATTCCCTCAATATATAATAAAAAAATGTATAATAATAAATAAATTAAAAATAATAATATATATAATTATTTTTGTATTGTGACCTGCAACAGGGCAGCTTTAAAACAGAGACAGTGCACAGACTTGTCTTTCTTGCCTGCAACTTAAAGTAATGGCTTTGCTTGTCCAAATGACATTTATTTGTCTCTTGTCCATTTATTTAGTTTGCTTTCTAATTTAAAATACAGTTTGAAACCAACAGTGGGAATTACACATGCACAGCAAATAATACTGTCAGCGGACAATTATCAGTATCCGATGTACACAGATTGTCTGTAAAAGGTAAAGCTGTATTACTGTAGATACTGTAGTAAAAAGTACATTTGAATGGGACATGCTTGATCTTGCTACCCGGGGATTCATACTAAAATAAACCGATGCCGTCTGATCTTATGATGAACTAATATTTATTAAACTTATAATACCAGGCAGTATCCTTTGAATAGTAAGCTATAGATGCATTCAAAGTGTTTGGACAAAAATGTAAGGGTTTGCTCAAAAGATTTAGGAGAGAAAGGTGCATGTTCACAATTCTCAAAATTCTCAAAATGGGTGGCATTCTAGATTAAGTAGAAGCATAGCAGATGAATACTAACCTAGGGGGTAATGAGTGTGTATTTTCGACATTATGACATTATCTTTTAAAATCATTGTAATCTTAAATTCTCTTATTTTTGTCTTGGCATGCTACAAGGGGAAGGTTCTTTACCAGGGTCTGGTCCCTTGTCGCCTGGTGCCATCGCAGGGATAGCCATCGCAGGGATATCCATCGCATGTCTCCTGCTTGTCGGAGTGCTTGGGTACTTGATGTATAAAAACGGGTAAGTGAAAACATATTACCTAGATGTTACTGGAAATGTTTTCTTTATGAATCAGGGGTAAATTATTCTTTCATATGCCTAAATAGTATAGCCTGAGACATCACAAGATCACCTGCTGTAGGGGGCCCTATTTTTTGTCAATCTAGATGCAAGCTCAGTCGTAAGTTCAAGGCGCAAAAAATTGCAAAGGCATCCCTGGCAAAGTGCATCAAAAGGTTTGGAGTAGGAGGAATGCATTATTAGCAGGTGGGTTTGGGGCTATGGCCTCAATTGTGGCCAATCAAATCAGCTCCTCTCATTTCCTTTAAAAATAAATCTTCAGAAAAAAAACTTCAACCAAGCCCAAAATGTGGAAATCCAGTGGCAATATACGCATGTATCGCCCATAGAAACATTAATACAATTAAGTATCCAGTTTGCCTGATCCAGCTGAAAAGTTCCCCAGCAAACGGATGTTCCATGGCACAACAAAAGGGTTGAAATGGCTAAATGAATCAAGTGAATAATTACTTTCTTTAACAAACATCTTATCTTTAACAAATAACTCTTATCTTAGTTAGGATGTCGCTCCTGTGGAATGGTCATTTCCTGGGGGGCTGTTTAGCTAGCTCAAGCAAACTGGATAATACAATAGATAATAGCGTTGGGAAGTTATTTAGTTGTTTTTTTGTTTTAATCATAGTTTTAAACAGATTTATCAATGCCAAGAAATGCTTCATATTGATCCAATGTTTTACAGTACATTGCAAAATATCACAGTCTCCATTATAAAGTGTAGGAGCTTTTGAACCAGGTGGCGGGGGCCAAATAGAATGGTCACTTCTGGGGTCTATAGGGGACTGAAACTGAAACATTCTATCACAACGTAATAACATTATTGTTAAACTGATGTAGCATTCTGTACATACCGTGTATAAATCATTTTGAAATGTAGTCAAGCTATTGGTATGAGTTAAAGGGATCTTGATAGGACAGACATAGGCTATGTAACCATGTATTGTTAAGCTAAACCTCATCACACATTACTAGTAGGGAATTCATTTAATTAAATCTTTTCTTTTTTTACTTGCCAATGCACTGTCACTTACCCATGACCCCACTTTGGGTCGCGACCCGTAGTTTGAGAACCGCTGCTCTAACTGAAGAGCACTGTTTTACTGTGTGGTTGATTATTTACAGGTTGCAGTTCACAGAGAGACAGCAGTACCCACCATACAAAGCTCAGTTGAAGATAACAAAGACAAATTTTAGTAAATAGAAAGTTGCAAGAGTAATTCACACATAGCCCATTATTATTTTGGGATAGAACCTGAACCTCTGAAAATAAAGAAATATATACATTATATCAGTGTGCGAACCATACCATCGTCTTCGGGGGGCAAAAAAAAATAAAAAGCTCAGAGCGTTTTCCTGCCGCGGCTCAGCCACTTCCTCGATGTTGATTGGTCGGTCGAAAAGAGTTACCTTGATGAGCGGCGCTCCTCTCCAAAAGTTGAACTAGTTTCAACTTTAGGCACTGGGAGGCGTGAATATTAAAGGTAACCAACTTGTGTTCAGCCTTTCGTTCAGCGTTTCTCTGATTGGCCACACGGCCACGTGACCGCGCTACCGCGCGCCAGAGAGTTGCGGCAGCGGCCGTCTTCCGTTGGCCGTCGCAATGACTTGTTTTGTTTACATCAGGGTGAACGCTGTTGTATTCGCAAATATGAGAGCCAGCAATACGCAGCTCCAGTTAACCTAATTTATACCGTAATGAATTATTAAAAAAATATACCGTTAACTGGAATATGTGGTTTCTTTACACATATGTTGGATTATGTAATTGGTTTGTCATGACAAAACAATAAAAATCGCTACTTTACATCAGGGTGAACGCTGTTACACTGCCACCACCCACTTCAATGACAGAGCTCTCATATTTGCGAATGCATAAACTACATCTTAAATTATGGCTATGTGTCTAATATGGCTGTCGCGAAGTCATTGATAAGCGACAGCCATATTAGACACATAGCCATAATTTAAGATATAGTTTATGCATTCGCAAAATATGAGAGCTCTGTCATTGAAGGGCTTCTACAACGGAGCACGGCCGCTGCTGCTGGAGCTGGACCGAGTCAAGCCGGCGGCGCCGCACGGAAGCCGGGGACAAACCACTGCATCGCCCCGCTGGCGCTTCAGCAAGCAGCCTCCACTGATGTACAGTGATGAGTGAATCTGGTAGGCGGTTTATGACGTTAAAAACGCGAAATAACATATAACGTTACAGCGTACAGTTCCACACTGATGTACAGTGACACCCAGAGTTTCTAGTTACAGTAGTGACGCGTGAATCGAGATAGTCCTAACAGTGTTTATTAGTAAGAGTCAGATAGTCCTAACAGTGTTTATTATTAAGAGTCAGATAGTCCTAACAGTGTTTATTATAAGAGTCCTAACAGTGTTTATTATTAATTAACGTCATAAACGAACTACCAGATTTATTTTGCACCAGGGAACTTGAAGGTTCCTGCCACGCTCGCGGCAAAAGGGGGCGGGCTAGCGGCGTGGGGTCGTGGCCAATCAGAGAAAAGTTGAACACAAAAGTTGGTTGCCTTTAATATTCACGCCACTGGGAGCGCTCTGCCCAAAAGCGCATAAACGCGAGGTGCGGGGCTGGTAAAAGGAGCGAGCCTGTCGCGTCTCTGGCATAGAAATAAATGACAGAAAGGAGCTGACAACTCATAAAACGTCCCCAGTCGACACGGGCCATAGGCTATAGGTATGAGTATTACAGAACCACACATAGTCCACACCAAACAGGTGTCTAAATACACATGCTCAGATTAACCCCTCTGATCCAACACAAAAATTCACACACAACAGTTCTATTTACACATAAACACACGGATGAACCAATACCGAACAACAAGTCCACGACCAAACACATCGAGTCTAACATTATTATAGTAGGCAAAAAAATGCAACATTATCGCCACCCACCTGTCCTGATGGTGAAGATCTGCCCAATTCTCAAAATCTGCATGTCACAGAAGTAGTCCCCGCAGCAGGCTGCTTCGCATTCTTTGTAAAACCAAAATTGGTTAGAAGGCTTACTTCTTTGATATTTCGTTTAAAGGGGAACTCCAACATTTTGGGAAATTAGCTTATTTAACATCTTCCCTGGAGTTAGACAAGAAGATACATACCTTTTTTGTCTCTGTGTGTACATTTTAGCTTTGGGAATAGACACTCCGTTAGCATAGCTTAGCTTCATCACTGGAAGTGAGGCAGGACAGTAGCCTTACAGTGCCTTACAGTGTATTGCAAGGTCTGACATTGACCAAACTTGATATGCATGACCTTGGTGGGCTCTAGGTCAACTCCTGAAAAGGGGGTCAATGTCAGACTTTGCAATCAAAAGTTAGGGGGCTAATAACCCTTGCCATAATTTCAGTGCGCCCCCTAACTTTTGATTGCAAGGTCTGACATTGACCCCCTTTTCAGGAGTTGACCTAGAGCCCACCAAGGTCATGCATATCAAATTTGGTCAATGTCAGACCTTGCAATACACTGTAAGGCACTGTAAGGCTACTGTCCTGCCTCACTTCCAGTGATGAAGCTAAGCTATGCTAACGGAGCGTCTATTCCCAAAGCTAAAATGCACGCACAGAGACAAAAAAGGTATGTATCTTCTTGTCTAACTCCAGGGAAGATGTTAAATAAGCTAATTTCCCAAAATGTTGGAGTTCCCCTTTAACTTTCGACATTATCCTGGATACCTGTATTTATTTATTTTAAACGACGGGTGAAGTTTGATTTGTGCCTGCAGACTGCAGTGCAGCGCCGCCACGCTCCGAATGGTAAACGCAAGAATAGCATGCATGTTGCATGCATATTACGAGTAGTTTATGCTATTGTCTATAACAGTGAATTAGTGCGCAAATCATTAATCATACATCAAAATAGCCTAATTTTATTATTATACACGATGATGACGATACAGAAAATTACAGAAAAATTAGAAATGCATGGCAAAAATAGCATTTATTGTCAGTATTTTAGATTCACAAATTCACAAAAATTCACAAATCATGTCTTCAGGGGAGCTGATGTCTGATCTAGGGGAGCCATGGCTCCCCCAGCTCCCCCATGATTCGCACCCTGCATTATATAATGTTTGTAGTTTACACATTTACAATACAGAGAACCATCTTCTAAACGTAATCCCATTGCTGGTCCTTTTTGTGTGTTGAGATTATATACATTTTAAGTCTTTAAATAAGTATTTGCATGTCATTTCTTTTTTTCAATAAATGTTTTCTTCTCCAAACTATACAGTGGTAGTGAAATTTTACAATATATTGAGTGCATACGATGCATCTTCATATCCTGATCCCAAATATCCCCATATATTGCCAAAGTATGTCAGTATCTAAGATACATCTTTTTATATTGACTGACATTTAGATTAATGAGTCATTATATCCACAGCAAAATACAGTCCTACAATGTTACCAATGGTAAGTTATCTCTCTCGCCCTCTCCCCCCCCCCCCCCCCCTGTTACGTCCTTGCTGGGCCGGGCAGCATGTAGCCTTTTTACAACGCACCCGCGTTTCCTGTTTGGCGCTCTGTTTGGCCAGGTCATGTGACATGTGCGCCCAATAGCGTGTTTGCCCATTTCCGCGTCGAACAGCCTGCAAACTACCTGGCGTTCTATCGCCATGCTCTAAGACAAACTCTAACCTTAACCAACTTCGAAGAGTGCCTAAGCTTAACCAGTGTAGAAACTTGCCGTCCCACGATTGGCGCTCATGTCACATGACCTGGCCAATAAGAGCGCAAAACGGGAACCGGAAACGCGGATGCGTTGTAAAAAGGCTTCAAGCGGCCGGGCATGAGAATGACGGTGGACATTTCCTCCCTCCTGACATTGGTCCCCTACCTCCCTCTAGTGACCAAAGCCTGATGGTGCTTATTATGGTTCAAGATAATAGATTTAATTTCGAATTATCTATTATCTTGGGCCATCCCTGTCGTTGTGTGATGTCTTCTCCCTGTCTGGTTGTTGTGTGTGTCATTGCTTTTGTGTCTAGTTGTGTTTATGATTCATTGCTTTTTGTGTCTAGGTTGTGTTATTGATTCTGTGTTTTGGCCTGGCCCTGCCAGGTGTTGATCGTTGTTAATTAGTGTTTGTATTTAAGTGTGGATTTGTCATCACCTCTTCGTGGCGTCATTGTCTCATGTACCCTCCTTGCTACCCTCACTCATCCTTGTTCCCATGCCCGTCGTGCCTCTCCGTTCCTTATGTCATGTTCTTAAGTCTTGTAAGTAGTTAATGTTTTCCGTTTTCGTTCATCTTTGTTTTCCCGTGTCCTTCAGTGTTGTTTTGTATTGTTTCGTCGCCCCAGTAAAGTCTGTATATATTTCCACGTATCCTGCTGTCTCTGCCTCCTCTCTTCCCTGTCTGCAAATTGCGTTATCACCCTCACAGCACCCCCAATCCTAACACCCCCCCCTCTATCTCTCTCTGTCTCATTGCACATTGTTGAATAGCGTAACAGATATTATCCCGGTACTTCTAAATGTTTGTGTTGTGTGTTTTCAGCTGGTGCAGGCCATGACAACAGAGCAGGCCCAGGGAACCAGGTGAAAGTCACTGCTTACACTATTCACTGATGCTATAAAAATATCAGATTCCATATCTATTTCAGTTCATCTCCATGAATCTCCTCAGATTCAAGCCTTTGTATTTTGCTTGGTGAATTTTCATTCACGTGCGTACAGTGCTGTACGCATTCACGAAGAGATAGGGCAGTCCTACAGGTCCTACGGGTAGTCTTTTGACGGCAGTTCTACAGATGGTGTGCCTAGGGCGAGCTATGTAAAAAAAAAATTATTTTCCTAAATAATAATATTAATATCTGTGTCCATCTCATTATCCGTGCTTTCCCAATTTCATATTTGGATTCAGGCTCATCCCCACTACCTATAATAGAACACCATGAAAAACAATAGAAAATCTTGTGTAAAGACATTTTGAGCTGCACTGTAATGGAGGGTGAAAAATAGGGTTTCTGCCAGTCGATTACCTGGTTTAAAACTTGATGTCAACAATAGAGATGAGCCCTCTTCCAGTCAGCCAGGTTTATCAACTTGATGTCAATAATAGAAATGAGCCCTCTTCCAGTCAGCCAGGTTTATCAACTTGATGTCAATAATAGAAATGAGCCCTCTTCCAGTCAGCCAGGTTTATCAACTTGATGTCAATAATAGAAATGAGCCCTCTTCCAGTCAGCCAGGTTTATCAACAGGCGTCTTTTACCGTGAGGGTCAGACTTTGACCCAGGAAGATAGTATCAGATTTGTGCTTGTATGTTCACAGGGATTAAAGTTCTCCGTCGCTACGACAGATTTCCCTTTGATTCCAAGTGGCAACGGATTTTCCGTCAATTGGCTACCTGGTATAATATGATTTGTAGAGGCATACAATCTATTTTGATGTCGGTATTAGGTAGCATATATAAATTATATAATATTAGCATAGCCTACATATAGGCCTTTATCGGCTACAACTATGCGACAGTATAACGCATGGCACAGACACGGAGCCCTGCGAAGCCTGCATACAGTAAACTAACTTGATCGTTAATCTAACTTGTCCTTGTATCTTTATGTAAACTGCACTTCTTGCTTTTGTAAAATTGCATTATGTATTATTTAGTGCTGTCAATAGATAAAAAAATGTGTACTTAGTAAGTATTGTCTAAGTGTTGTTTGTCTATAAATGTTAATACAAATTTAAAGGGGAACTATTTTACTATTTCTTTCACTATTTGGGCACTTTTACACAATTCCTGTGAGTCTATGGAACACCTCTGTAATATATATATTTTTTTTATTCATTGTTTTGTATTTCTAATCAAGTCCTCAAAAACAGCATTTTTCTACCTCAAGATTTCGAGCTGTTTTGAGTCTGGGCTCCTAAACATTTACATTTAGTCATTTAGCTGACGCTTTTATCCAAAGCGACTTACAAGTTCTGTGCGACAAGACAGCAAGAAGGGTATAACTATCAGCTGAGTAACAATGTTCATCAAAGTGTTGCGTGTTACAGTGTAGGTTAGTTTATTAGGACAAGTGCATGACATTAAGGTTAGTCGGGGTTAGATTTTTTTTTTTTTTTTTTTTTTTTTTTTTTTTATCATTTCAGATAATGGTTGAAGAAGTGAGTCTTTAGTCGACGGCGAAAGATTGGACGGGATTCGGCTGTCCTAACTGGGATGGGTAGTTCATTCCACCATTGTGGGGCAAGGACTGAGAATAGGCGGCTTCTCTTTGATGACCCTCCGGGAGCTTGGATAGGAGTAGATCTGAGGCGGCCAGAAGACGCAGAGCGTAGGGGTCTTGAACTTTCGTTCAAGAGCATCGTCGTGTTCGCCTGAACATTAACATGCAGCAGTGTCTTTATGACATCACATATAGGCACATTTTCAAACGACTCAGTTCAGTGAGGGTGAATATTGTGAGAGGAGAATTGGAAGAATGCGCCAATATGAGAATTTTGAGACATAGATCATATTAATATAAGTTCACATAGCTAGGAAACAATGCTAAACACTCAAAGGCCATTTATAAGATAGTTCCCCTTTAAGTAAAAGAAATAAATAAAAAATTGAACTAATTAATCTCACAATTTTCTGTAATTAATCTAGATTAAAAATAGCATTTTTCTGCTTAAGACTGAAGCTTGTAAGAGATATTTATTTGGGTAAAATCATGGAATTAATGTAAAATCAACAAAAAGAAAGTATAAGATTCAAAGATTTTTTTTTTATTATTCTTTTTTTTAATCCTCTTTTTCTCCGCCTGATTTTCAATTTTTCTCCCCATCCCAATTTAGTCGTTATGCCAATTCCCCCCCTCCCCTACCTGGTTGTTGTGCGCATGTTCCTCCTACTGGTCGGTACAAGGGAACCCTGAAGTCTACCACATGCTTCCTCCGACACATGCGGAGACAGCCAGTGGCTCTCTTTTCACCTGGCAGCGAGGACTCTCATTGGTGAAGCGTAACACGTGGGAGGTCACGCTGCCTTCACCATTTCCTGCCTTTCGCTGAACAGGCGCCCAGACCTGACCTGTAGGTGTCGCTGTCCACAACGCCAGATTACCACCCTCGACTTCCCTCCCGCTAACTCAGCCAAATGAGTTAGTATGACGATCGGCCCAAGCCGCAGGCAATGCTGACTCCGGGAGTCGAGACCGCAGCCTTTTGCATTGGTGATGAGCGCAATCTCCGCTACGCCATCCGACCACCCTTGATTCAAAGACTATTTCTTTGAATACAGTTTCTCTCCTGTGAAATACAAATGTTCAACAAAACCATCAACATAGCTAGACCTGTTTCTTATATCCGCGGCGCTAACAGAAATAAAAACAACCCAAGCCAATGTTAAAGTGCAGATTGGCTTAGAGGACGATAATGTCTTGTATGAACTACCAGTAATATAAATCATAACAAAAATGTGTTCCATCTTCATGTCAGATGATTTTCAAAAAGGTGCGTGAGTCAATGCAAAAAAAAGAACAAACAAATATACTGCTGAAAGTTCAAGATTTTTCACTCCATAGATGAATAATTTATTTTAATGCTTTAAATAATTTGTATTAATCTCCAAATTTACTTTGACAGCCCTAGTATTATTAGTTCCCCTTGTTTAGTTCCTTGTTCAAGTGATAAGCTTGTTCAGTTGTCACAATGTAAATAAAAAAGTGCACTGAAAAGTTACAGTACTGTATGTAGCTGGTTGATTATTTGTATGACAAAGTCAGAGTCAACTCTTGCAAAAAGTATCCGTTTTATTTAATTAATTGAAAACAGCATTGATATTATGTAAAAGCAAACTGGCAATAGAAAATATGTTCAAAATAATTGACGCTATTAAATAAAAATATAGTGGAGGTTAAAATAAGAATATGACTTGGCCTGCTTTAATCCCTGTGTTCAAATGATGGGTTTTAAGCCATGTTTAAATGGAGAGAGTCTGAACAGAAACCGCATAAGTCGTCTTACGGTCTCACTTTTAATGTTGCGTTTAGACTAGTGTTTTGGGATAGAATTCTGCGTGCAGACAAGGCTGTAAAAGTGTAGTCGACTCGAGACGACGGAGCCCCGCTGTCACACGATTGGCGGAGATGTCACATGACCAGAAACGTCAGTGGCCAATCAGATCGCGCAAACCGAACGCGGAAGTGCAACTCCGTCAGGGAAAATATTCACGCAACCCATACGCTACACTGCCTCAGGTCGTTGAGACAACCAGGCATGATGTGAAGACCCGCCCTACTCTGCCTCTGATTCGCAGACTGTGGGTGGGGGAATGTGATTGGACCAAAGCAGAGTCACACAGACAGTGGCTCCAGTCACTAATAGTTGCGATAGCCACTGGACTGATTCTTGTGTATTTAAAAGTACTGCCAATGTAGCCTTCAGGTGATCTTTGTGGATAGAATCAGACATGCTTGTTCGCTTTGTTTACGCTTCTAGGCTACTGGCGCATGCCTGTGACGTAAGCAGTAAGCGACGAGAGCCTTGACAACCCTTTTGTCATAGTTTTATGCGGTTTGACTGTTCAGTTGATAGCGCGAAGGTGTATCGTTTCTAGGATTTCCACCCACTCTCACTTTTTTGTGGATTCTCCCCGCAAAAACGCTGTTGCCGTATAAACAAAAGGCACATCCGATTTCTTTTTTCCGGATTCACCTGCTAGCGTTTCCATCTAAACATGGCCTTAGGCTCTGAACTAAAGCTGCATTTTCCTATGATGCCTCCAACACCTGGAATGTCCTCCAACTGACTCTGAAGTTGGATGTTCTTCCTTCTTTTGCTGAATAAAAAAATATTATCTCTGACCATTGTGTGTCGACTAGTAACTTTTAACTAATTATATTGTTTATTCTTATCTTATTTTGTCCTATAGGAGCTGAACTATGCAGAAATCAGCAGCTTCCAGAAGAGGGACGGTGGGACTGTCGCGAACCTGGGTACTTCTCCAACAGAGTACGCCCTAGTCTAACTGAAGAGCAGGGAAGGTACAACATCCACCCTTCCCTCATACGACGCCCACATGCAGTATGCCCAGCTGAGGAAGAAGAATCCTGCCCCTCAGCCTGATGGCAGCCACTATACCATCTACGCTGAGGTGAGGGAGAATACGCCTTCCCCTCAGCCTAGTAACAGCCCTTCTATCACCTACGCTTAGGTGAGGGAGAATAAGCCTGCCCCTCAGCCTAGTAACAGCCCTTCTATCACCTACGCTGAGGTGAGGGAGAATAAGCCTGCCCCTCAGCCTAGTAACAGCCCTTCTATCACCTACGCTGAGGTGAGGGAGAATAAGCCTGCCCCTCAGCCTAGTAACAGCCCTTCTATCACCTACGCTTAGGTGAGGGAGAATAAGCCTGCCCCTCAGCCTAGTAACAGGCCCTCCACCACCTACGTTGAACTGAAGAGGAATCCTGCCCCTCAACATTTTGATTTGATTTGATTAGGGATCCCCATTAGCTGGTGCGATAGCAACCAGCTAGTCTTCCTGGGGTCCACACACAAAAAAACAATCACTATTGCAAAAACAAAATTATTAAAAGTCAGTACACACAATGCATAATGAAACTACTGTAACAATTAAGATAGCTAAAATTACATTAATGTAAAACAAAAACAAAAAAATACTTTATAGTGTTAAAAACAATTTAAAAACAATTTAAGATTATTTTTAAAAGTGAATCTACTGTAAATGCAGCAGAGGTTCCGAGGCAGGCCATTCCAAAGAGTTAATGCTCTAAAAATAAAAGATCTCCCCAAAGCGCTGGTTCTAGGACCTGGCAATTCAAGCTGCCCACTACTGGAACCTCTAGTGTAATGCTCATGCACAGTATTACTAAAAACAATCTTATTATGTATAAAAACAGGAGTTTTACTGCTCATGACCAACTTGAACAGCACAAGTATATTAAAAGACAATCTATTTTCAACGTTAAGCCAAGAGAGGTGGGCATGCATACGGCTCACATTAGACCTTAGTGAGCAGCCCAGTACCAACCGTGCTGCCCTGTTCTGGACCACCTGGAGCTTCCTGAGGTCACCACTGGCAGCAGATGACCACATTGCGGTGCAATAGTCAAGATGACATAAAACTAAACTTTGCACTATCTGACATAAAAGGGGACGGGCAACAAAAGAAACACATTTCCTGGAAATACCAATTGCTCTTCCCATTTTTAAAACAATATAATTAATATGCTGAGACCAAGACATGGTGACAGCCCCTCCAACACCGGCTAAGTTATGACTTGGTGATGTTTACACTCCCCACTCAGTGCTGTTAATTAATGAAATGGAGCTGAGATTGGCCAACATCTGCACTTTAGCAGCGGTTAAGATGTTTTTCTTCTCTTGCTCTTTGAAAAGCTAACCATCAGCTTTGGGTGCTTTCACACCTAAGTTAGTTTGAAATGGCCTGAATCTATTTTAACTTTTTGTTGTAGTTTTTATTGGTTCAGTTATGTTTCACATTGCCAATTGACAAGCGAACCACACTCTGACACAATTATCTGACATAATTTTGAATCCTAAGAAAAAATTATCTTGTGATCTCCACTTTGGCTAGCACAAATGTTTTTCAATTCATGATCTGTGATTACTGTTATGTGCTACTGTTTAGGCTACTGTCACCTGCATTATGCATGTGAGGTTTTTGTTTAGTATCACAACATTATAACAGCAGTGTAAATGATAATCTTGTGATGATTAAAAATGTCAATACGATTGCTTTCTCACCTCAAGCACTCCAGGGTTCACTTGGAAGCGGACTGAGACCCGCCTCAAACAGGTGGATCATGGTGCGGTTGTTTGGTGTGGACCTGGGTTCAATTCCAGTGTTCTCACCAACCAAAACAAACTGCACCAAGGGGGTGTAGTATATTTTAGTTTGATTATTAATGGTTATTAGACATTATTTGTATGGCGTTTTCACATTCGCCGAAATGCTTGCTTGTGATTGGTCAATAGCGCTCGTCAGAGGTCCGATATTACTCGATAACGGACCTCTGTGGAACAATAATGACCGCTGTGCGCAGCTGTTCGCAATCAAGGCCACTGACAGTGGAGCCAATCAGACACACCTGCTGGCTGCACTGACAGCGGAGCGGAGTGTGTGTGACGATGACAGCGGAGCCAGAACTGAGTCTGCATTTTATCTCGTCTTGTCGATGTAAAATTAATTAGGTATATTGTTAGTAAGTTAGCCATGTAATAAGCGGGATAATGTATAGCTATACTCGATCATTGTCGCAAAATAATTGACCTTCACTGACGTTTAAAACACCTCGGCGCTGCGCCTCGGTATTTTAAACTCTGTGTCGGTCAATTATTTTGCAACAATGCCCTCGTAGCTATACATTATCCCTTACTTATTATAGCATTATAGCATTATTACCTGCACTATTCTTACCCTGCCTACTTTTATACACTGCCTATCAAATATCATGTGTCTGTTCTATGCAAATTTTATCTCACTACTTACTACTGTATGCACTGTAATTTTAAGAGAACTATTTTATCACACTTTTTTACTTCTTACTGATGCACTGCTCTGTTGTATGTTAACAATTTCAGTGCCGGCCATTTAACATTGAAAACCCCGTTGAGTGCCAGCATCCACTTCAATGATAGCGTTAAAAATGCATAATCTATGTTTTAAATTATGGCTATGTGTCTAATCTGCCTGTCGTTTATCAATGACTTGTTTGCAGTCAACATTGTCAAAACGGATTGTTTTTATTATCGGTTCATTTTCGTTTTATAGCATTTTGAAAAGCCCTAGTTTTCAAGGAAAATATAAAGATTCCGGGATAAAAGGCATTTACTGGAATATTCTAGAATACACAAAAACGTTGTAATTTTTCGGCCTATTTATGAATCGTTTTCAAATAAACGCTAGATTATCGATAGTATAAAATATAATTTAATAATTTAGGACATGCTCCGAGGTCATCAATTGGCACACATGCGATGCATGCATGCAATTCGTATATGCGATTAGCCCATCCCGTCGTCCTTCCCCCCCAAGGGCAGCCGGGAGCAGACAGGCACAACGTGAGCCGCGCCAGGGGACCAATCCAAGTGCTCCTGTCCGTCTTCGTCAAGGACGCCACAGCGTTAGCGATCTTATATGATCTTATGCACGCTATAGAGGCGGGCTGAAAAATAAATTCTCATTTCCTCATCAGCGATCACAGCCACAGAGCCACATACACACATAGGGCAAACGCTTATATCTCCGCGAAAAAACAGGTCTGATTATCCTAAGACTGGTAAAATAGATTCCTTAACTGAGATCAGATGTTATCCAAAAAGATTATTCCAATTCCTGATCGCCAGTGGTGCAGTCGTAATATGGGAACTGGTAACACGCCACGCACGCGCACGCGCGTACTTAGCGCACAACGAATGGATAGAGCGCATCTTTGTGTGCGCATACTAATCATCTAGTAACACGGCGTGTAACCGCGTGTGACCACGACTGCACCACTGCTGATCGCCATTCCAAATATCGATCACGCTTATTGATTACAGTGTTGATACTGTAAATACATAATCCACAGGTTTTCTGGGCCGGTGAGCACAATCGATCCTGCAGATGCCTTGAGGGAAAAATAAAATGAGGAAACTGACCACTCCCCCTGCATCAGTCAGAACTGATGGGGTGCAGTTACACAGGGAGAGACGATAGGGGGCGGTATCTTCCCGATTGAGCTCAGAGAGACTCTGCAGCACTAACCCGAGGCTCGATTGATGAAATATGAATTCAAATCGCCAAAAAATACGGCAAACAAACGACATTTCATGTTGTCAGCACTCAATGGGGGGTCTGATAAGACGACAATTGTCGTGGCTGGCATCCAAAGTGTTAAATACCCTGTTGTATGTGTGTTCTATTTTATAATTTTTTGACTATTTTTAAACTGAATCATTTTAAACTATTTTTATTATTTGTATTACTGAATGAAACTGTAAACAGAGAGCCTATTGGGATGCTAGATCATAATGTGAAACACTGTGATTTACCATACCTTGCTACCTATCTATATTTTTTATGCTCGCTTATGCCTGTATTTTTTATTGATTAGGGTGTGACTGAATGACCTTTTGTTACTAGACTGACAGAACCACACACTGGCCAAACCGATTTTACCTAGGTAAGGATGACGAATCACATCACAGCATTTAGATTAGGTTTGAACACATATAAACCACTCATCTTGAGATTAGGACACACACCACAGAACCAAGCTGTCCGTGTCACTGAAAGATTATTTGTATCCTGTGAATTTAATGTCTACTACCGCTGTTGCCCTGCTGAAATAAATTGACTGAGAAACCTGAAGCCAACGACTTTCAACTCGTATCCAGCGTCTACTTTCTTGCCGTGGAATTGGTCATTCTATCATTTTTGTTTACAAAGTTATAGCTGATTTGCAACTTCAGGGGTAAACACTCCAGGGTCCGATTTAACTCAAGATTCAATTTCAAACCACAGTGTTAGTTTGGCTACATTTACCATTGTCCGGCAAAACAATATTTGAAAATAAATGAAATGGGAAAAGAGAACCCCCCCCCCCCCCTCAAAAAAATAAAATAAAAAATAAAACAGCCAGACACTGTTTGAAAAGGAGATGGAAGAAGCAAAGCTTATATGTTTCCATCCCCCATCAATAACTATATTATGTATAATATTATATATACTTCAGCAAGTATATGACACGATTACCAATACATATACATAATACATAATCACACACGCACACACACACACACACACACACACACACACTAGACTATACACTCATGTCACCCTTCAAATCATTCTCATACAATACGTTGGTCTTCCTCCCTGGTATAATTTGTGAACACCATCTTTTTGAACGTCCTCTTTAATATATTTATAGATTGACTGGATTTGATCTCCTCCTCCAGATTATTCCACAAGGTAACTCCACACAGAGAAATACACATAGCCTTCCTGGTTGTTCTTGAAGATTGCTATTCCAGTTTGAGTTTCCCTCTAAGGTTATATCTTTGAAGACCAGCTCTCTCACAGAACAATTTCTGTATCTTGTCAGGAAGGCTGTGGTGTATGACTCTGTACATGAATTGGGCGGTTTTGTAATCCACCAGGTCCTTTAATTTCAGGACTGAAACTTTTAAAAACAAAGAATTTGTATGTGCTTTGTAGCTCTCATTTGTTACAATCCTGATTGCTCTTTTTTGGAGCATAACCAAGGGAAGTAGGTTGGTTTCATAGGTATTTCCCCACACCTCAACACAATAATTCAAATATGGAAGGACCAAAGCATTATATAAGATAACAGAAGATTTTTGGTTCAGCCAATACCTTGACCTCCACATAATACCCACACTCTTTGACATTTTTGTTTTTACATGGCTTATGTGAGGCTTCCAACAATTTTTTTCATTTATGATCACTCCTAAAAAAGTGGTTTGCTGTACTCTTTCAATAACGGTATCATCTATCGTAACTTGGATCGGTGTGTCATAATTACGATTTCCAAAAATCATTAGTTTTGTTTTGTTCAAGTTTAGAGACAATCTGTTTTTGTCAAACCACTTTTTTAATTTGACCAATTCAGTCATGGTTTCATTCAGAATCTGTTGTAAACTCTCACCAGAGCAAATCATATTTGTATCATCTGCAAAAAGCACAAATTTCATTGTTTCAGATACTTTACAGATATCATTAATGTACAAAAGAAACAAAACTGGACCCAGAATTGAACCTTGTGGTAAGTCACACCTAATATTCCTGTTTGTTGAGATGGCACTGCCCATTTGAACAAATTGATTCCTGTTACTCAAGTAACTTTTAATCCATTCCAATGCTATACCCCTAATGCCATATATTTCCATATTTTTTATTAAAATACTATGGTCAATCGTATCGAAAGCTTTTTGAAGTAAAATAAAAATTCCTAGTACATGGTGTTTTTTGTCAATTGAAGTTGTTATTTCCTCTATTAGCTCAATGAGGGCCATGGTGGTGGATCTATTCCTCCTGAAGCCATATTGGCTGCCAATCAGCAATTTGTGTTTCTCAATGAACTCTTCAAGTCTTTTTACATAAATCTTCTCCAGAATCTTAGAAAATTGGGAAAGCAAAGAAACCGGCCTATAATTTGTAAACTGGTGTTTGTCCCCTGTTTTAAATATCGGTAATACTTTTGCAGTTTCCATCATACGAGGAAATATTCCCGATTGTAACGACAAATTACAGATATGTGTGAATGGTTCTACAAATCCTTCCGCTACGTTCTTAATCACGGTCATGTCAATCAATCCGTTGATGTTCTATTTTTACAGTTATTGAGTATGGCCATGATTGCATTTCCATCTGTTGGAGTAAGAAACATGGAGCTTTGTTTTCTATGGTTTGAGTCTTCTACACCCACATTTTATGTCGGACCGCTTTCTGTGATTTTTTCAGCTATAGACTAGGTCCAACCCCTACAAAGAACTTGTTAAAGCCATCGGCCACTTGCTCCATATTACTACTTTTCCTGCCGTCCTCAATGAAGTAATTTGGATACAGTCCACCTTTTGGCCCTTTTCTTATTATGTCATTAAGCACTTTCCAAATACCCTTGCTATCATGTTTATTCCTTTCTAGTAAGTTGGCATAAAAAACCTTTTTACAATTCCTCATAATATTGGTTAGTTTGTTTTTATATAGTTTATATTTTCAATTCAGACTCTTCCGTCCTATTTGTTATACAAAAGGTTTTTCTTTTTACTGGCGTTCATCAGTCCCTTGGTTAACCAGGGTTTTGTACAGTGATTTTCCCTGTTACATTTGACTAATGGGCAATGCTTATTATACAGATTCATGAAAATATCCAGAAAGGACTCATAAGCAGCATCAGTGTCCTGTTCTAGGTACACAGTTTCCCAATGCTGGGCCATTAACTCATTCTTAAGGGCATTCATTGAGCTATCAGTCTTAACCAGTGTTGGGCAAGTTACTTTAAAAAAGTTACTAGTTACAGTTACTAGTTACTTCTTCCAAAAAGTAACTAAATTACTTACTCAGTTACAAATTATAAATTACTTACTCAGTTACAAATTATAAAAGTAACTAGTTACTTCAGAAAGTAACTATTAAGTTACTTTCAAGTAAAATGTTGCTCAAATGTGACCCGACCTCCACCCCTCTTTAACGGAACATAAAATACATGTGCATGTTCAATTATTTATGATAAATCTGAATATTGAAATATTGATGAAATGGGCACTTAATACAATACATTATTAACATAAACAATGTACACAAATCTAAACAATTTTAATGTTGCTGTGGGACAAAGTGAGACTAGCCTCCAATCAAATGCCATGTATGTATATTATTATAATTACTATGTTTATATAGTGAATCGATACAAATGAAATACCACAATAGATGTTTTGGAATTTTGATATTTATTCAACAGGCCACAACTGGGAAAAATTGAATTATGCTTTTTAATCACTATACCACAAATAAATAACAAATTAACTTTGTAGTGCAAATAAAACTTCAGACAATTGGTAGATACAGTATACTGTACTTCCAAGTATTTTCTTCCTCGAAAAAGTAGAAAAGTGTAACAATATGAGGTGCTTTCAATGTAACTGAAAATTGAAATGTATAGAAAAACGAAGGAATCCAAATGTAAACAGGTAATACATAAAAAAAAAAAATACATCTCCATAAAAATACATCTCTTTCTCTGGTCACTGACAATGTGCTTATAAAATGAATATCTTGAAACCAGATACCCTTGCCAGTCCATTCAGAGTTCATCCCAGGAGATATAAAGAGCAGAGGTTACTGACCTCAGTAGCCCTAAAGCGTAATATCTTATTATCAGCAGCCCTAAAGCTTAATATCTTATTCTCAGGAAACCTAAAGCTTCATATCTTATTCTCATAAGCCCTAAAGCTTCATATCTCATTCTCAGTAAACCTAAAGCTTCTTATCCTTTTCTCAGGAAACCTAAAGCTTCTTATCCTTTTATCAGGAAACCAAATATAAACAGGTAATACATCTCCATACAAATAAATCTCTTTCTCTGGCCATTGTTGACAATCTCACTTCAAGAGGCTGCAGCCAGCCAATACATCTAAATTAAATTATGCTTTTTAAGCACTATACTACAAATAACAAATTAACTTTGTAGTGCAAATAAAACTTCAGACAATTGGTAGTACAGTATACTGTACTTCAAGTATTTTCTTCCTCGAAAAAGTAGAACAGTGTAACAATATGAGGTGTTTTCAATGTAACTGAAAAGTGCAATGTATAGCAAAACGAATGAATCCAAATGTAAATAGGTAATACATAAAAAAAAAAATATATATATATATATCCATAAAAATACATCTCTCTCTCTGGTCACTGACAATGTGCTTATAAAATGAATATCTTGAAACCAGATACCCTTGCCAGTCCATTCAGAGTTCATCTGAATTTGCTGACAACACAGTGGTGGTGGGCCTGATCTCTGCCAACGACGAGAGGGCCTACCTGGAAGAGGTCAAGGTCCTGGCGGGATGGTGCCAGGAAAACAGCCTCTCCCTGAACGTCAGCAAAACAAAGGAAATGATTGTGGACTTCAGGAGGTTGGGGGTCAAGGACTACAGCCCCCTCAGCATCGACGGGGCACCGGTTGAGAGAGTCAACAGCTTTAAGTACCTCGGAGCCTACATATCCGAGGACTTGACATGGACCACACACATTGACAGTGTTGTGAAGAAGGCACGACAACGCCTCTACTTCCTCAGGCGCCTAAGGAAGTTCCAAGTCAGTCAGAAGATCCTTAAGAACTTCTACTCATGTACAATAGAGAGCATCTTGACTGGCAACATCACCTCCTGGTTTGGGAATAGCACTGCACAAGACCGAAGCAGACTACAAAGAGTGACACGTTCAGCCGAACGCACAATTGGAGGGGGGCTCCCCACCCTCCAGAACATTTACAACAAGCGTTGCAAGGGCAAGGCTAAGAGAATCATTAAAGACTCCAGTCACCCGAACAACTGCCTCTTTGAACTGCTGCGGTCAGGCAAGCGATACCGGAGTCTCAAGGCGAGCACAGAAAGACTCAGAAGAAGCTTCTATCCCCAGGCCATCAGGCTGCTAAACGAACAATGAACACTACACAACAACAACCACCAAACGCACATAGCACACACATCCACACGCACACACTCACTTTAAACAAACACACTGTAGCACCCACTCCACACACTTTATAGCACACACCCACTTTAAACAAACACACTGTAGCACCCACTCCCCACACTTTATATTTATTGATGAAGGATTGCACTACAACTCGTACACCTTACTGTAAATTGTACCTAAATTGTACCTCATCCCATTTCTGCTTTGCACTATATAGTACTGTACATTAGTACACTGCATAGTATTGTATATTATATGGTAACTCAGTTACGTCTATTCTGCATCGAACATTGTACATATGTCTATACCGAACACTGTGACCTCATTTTCTTCTTCTAAATTACATGCTATACTATGTTATTTGATACTATCTTGTCTAGCACAATCTCTGGAGCGTAACAGTAAGAAGCATTTTGTATGAAAGTATTCTGTACTTCTGTATGACAACTATTAAAGAAACTTGAACTTGAAACTTGAAACTTGAGATATAAAGAGCAGAGGTTACTGACCTCAGCAGCCCTAAAGCTTATTATCAGCAGCCCTAATAAAGCTTAATATCTTATTCTCAGGAAACCTAAAGCTTCATATCTTATTCTCATAAGCCCTAAAGATTCATATCTCATTCTCAGGAAACCTAAAGCTTCTTATCCTTTTATCAGGAAACCAAATATAAACAGGTAATACATAAATCAAATCAAATCAAATTTATTTATAAGGCCCGACAGCACACGTTAATGTCCCCATGGGCCGTACAAGTCTTCTTTAAACAAGTCAAGAAGAAAACATAACAATAAGTCAAGAACAGAACAAGAACACCATAAGGTCCAACAAATTTAAAATAAATGCAAATAAATGAAAGAATGCAAGCACTCCCAGACATACCCCACGCGAAGGTAAGGACAAACTCACTAAAACCTAACAATAGGGAAAAATGCTCCACAGGCAGTGTGGAGGAGAGAAACCTTAGAAGGGCCATTCAAGGGGGGATCTCCCTTCTTAGATGTCGGTGATAGTAGTGTTGCAGACTAACAGTTGGTAAGCATGCACTCAAGTGTGTAGTGAAACACAGATGAGTGCATGCAATAGCAACTGAACATTTTGAAAGATTAAAGATAGAGCTGATAGCGATAGCAACTGAACATCTCCATAAAAATAAATTTGTCTCTGGCCATTGTTGACAATCTCACTTCAAGAGGCTGCAGCCAGCCAATACATCTAAATTAAATTATGCTTTTTAAGCACTATATCACAAATAACAAATTAACTTTGTAGTGCAAATAAAACTTCAGACAAGATACCCTATCTAGCTATCCATTCACCCCTTCTTGTCATTGAACCAGTGGTTGTATCTCAAAACCAAAAGCTTCTCAAACTTCTGGTCAGATAGCCTGTTCCTCAGTGGAGTCAACACAACTTCCCCAGCAGCTAAAAAGTCTCTCTACTGGGGCACTGGATGGAGTGGCTGCATTATGCCGGAGTGAAATCTTCTTTATCAGTGCAAATCCATTAAGATAGTCTATCCCTTGTTCTCCTGATTTGAAATAATCTGCAACTTGACTTTCAGCAGTATCAGAGGTGTCATCCTCATCCTCAAAGGAAAATAACTCATCCTCTATGGCAGAGTCTGTGCTGAGGTGGCGTGTTGGTGGGATGGTACCTGCTTGCTGGTCTTCTTCTTGGACAATTTTCCGACACTCTGCCAGCAGACTTGCCTTGGCCTTGTCCTTCCTATCCTGTGTCCGCAGCCAACGTAGTTTGAACTTGGGCAAAGTCACAGCAGCCAAGACAGCATCCTCGCTTTCCAGCACCTCTGCAAATCTTGTTTTGACTGCCTGAAATGATACATAAGGATGCAAAGTCCATATTATATTATCTGTATCTATCCCTATCCAGATAGAGAGATATGCATTATAGACTATTACAGTATGAACATATTTATAGATATTTAATTTTACATTAACCTTTATTAATTTCCCTATATGCCTATACATTCTATTTCTTTACAACAAGGCTTTGAAGGTCCATCATCTCATCTGTAGTCATAATGATTCATTACTGTAAAGGCTAGAATAGAATAGTTATCTTTTCCCATTCATATAATAAAATAAATGTATTGGGTAATTTGTTGAAGATCTAAAATAAATTAAAGTTCTTACTGTGACAATTGCCTCTGGAAGGTCAATTAGGATGTGCAGGCCACTCTTCAGTTGCAGGGTCTTGGATATCAATGTCTCCAGCGTGGGTAGGAGTGTGCCATGGAAACAATGATCTTCTCCCTGAAGAATGTCTAAGGCAACTGTAAGTGGCTTCATGACCGTACAGTACTCCTTAATGTGTTCTCGTTCTGAGATGGCTGTCAATCCAAACTTGGACGAGATGGTGTTCAGCTCAACTATATAGATATGGTTTACATAAAAACCTTGGAGATCATTTTTCGTGCTAAGAGTAAGAACCTACCAGCTTGTATTCAATGTCTCTTTCAACCAAGAGAAGGAAGGTATAATTTAAGAGGGTTATGTATTCTTAAAACATATAAAAAGGTAAGAACTAATGTAAAAGCTAGATGTGTTTCAATTTTGGGAGTTAAATTGTGGAATAGTCTTAGTGACGGGTTGAAGTTGTGTACCTCTCAGGGGAGATTTAAAAAGGCCCTGAAGGATAAAGTACAGTTTTGAGTAAAACATCAAACATTTATTTTCTCTTTTCTTTTTTCTCTTAAAGAAAAAGAAAAAAAATTATATCTTGCAGCATATTTAAAAATTGTCTTTCTTATGTTAAAGTATATTTAGTTTTTAAGAATTGTAAAGGATAGGCAAAAATAAGCATGTGCTTCAGCCTATTCGTTTTTTCGGTCATTGAGTTTGGATTTTGTGTGTGAGCTTACTTTGAATATGTACATTTGTGATTTTTTCTTTTTTTCTTTTCCTTTTGAAAGTCCACACATGTGTGTTTTTGATTTATCTGTAAACAAAGACCAAAAATAAAATGATTCATCATCATCATCACTTGACTTGACTTGACACCCCCGTGACAGTACTAATAATACAACACAAATAGAGAATACTGAGACTTACGTTACGGCTCCCACACTAATTATTAATGTGGTTGTGTTTGTTATTATTATTATTATTATTATTATTATTATTATTATTATTATTATTATTATTATTATTATTATTATTATTATTATTATTATTATTATTATTATTATTATTACTTTGATTATTTATTATTGTTATTATTATCTTAATATTATGAAAAAATGAACATATTTCAATTAACTTTTGTTTTTGTCTTTATTTTTTTTTAATCCAGAGTTGAAGCCCCGTATAGGCCCATCTGGGTCTCTTGCCTTTACTCAGCACCATTATAAACTCTCTGTCATGGTCAATGTTTTGCTGAAATGGTGCGAAAGAAAGAAAGAAAGAAAAGAAAGGAAGCGGGTGTTCATCTTCCCCGACTTCGCACCAGAGGTCGCCAGGAAGCGGGCTGCTTTCACAGACAGACAGGGGTGAAGCGCCTTCTTTATTAGGACATTCCAGACGTCAGATTCGGCCTCCGCTTCCCAGCCAAACTCCGGATCATATTCAACGGAGTGGAGAAATCCTTTGAGGACCCTGATGTGGCCATGTCTTATGTAAAGGAGAAGATTCTGCCCTCACCATGAATATGGTTTGATTGATTGATTGAATTGATTGAAAACTTTATTAACAGATTGCAGAATGGGTACAATACAGTACAGCTCAATACACACAATTGTTAAGGGGATGCAGACCAGGGCCCTATTCCCCGTACCTGGTTCAACTAAGTCGATCAAGATGTCATTATCCAGCTTCAGTTAACCCGATGTTTGAAGCCGGGATTTTCCTGTTCCTCGAAGGTGGATTCAGTCTCGTTAACTCAAGCCAGACTTGCGACCCAGGCTAAATGCGCGCGGCCGCTTCAGTTGAAAAGCCACCACGTATCGATAGCAGAGAATCTGATTCTCTAGCGGCATTGATTGATTAATTGATTTAGAACTTTATTAACATATTGCAGTACGGCTCAATCGCCTCGCCGACAAGTTAAATGCGTTATCTATAGGCTAATTTCAAGTCCCTCATTACCTCAATCAATCAGATTATATTTCTTTAAACTTGCCTGCTGGATTGAATAATCAAATGAGATCTTGCTAGCGAAAATAATTAGTAAAACTGTTATACAGAATAACGATACGGCTCCCTTACCCATTGATTGATGTATGGTCGATCTTTTACTTATCTTCTCTGTGGTGTAACGGGTTCTTCTTTTGACTTTCACGCAGACGACCGGGGTTCGAGACCCAGTCGTCTCCTTCTTTTTGCAATATAGGAATAATTCAATTTGGTGCACGTTGAGAGCTATATAAAGAATGACATCCTCAATGCATGTAGATTTATAATATTTTAACTTAAAACTATGCTACCTTTGCGTATAATCATTAATATTATATTCCAAAAATTTATATTGGAAAGACAGGGTTTCGAACCCCGGTCGCCAGGTTACCAGGATTGAGCACTACCGCTGAGCCACTGTGCCAGATGGGATAAATTCATTGTTTATACATTAATGAACGAGAGACCCGTGTTTAGAATATTCTTTGTTTTGAATGAAGTTTTATCTCTTTATCCTCATTCATTAATGTGACGTCAACGGCTCATTCAATTTCTCAAATCCGTCAAACAGCGCATCTCATCAGACATCTTAATCCCAGTTACAATTAAAATAACCACATAATGTGTACATCGCACGAGCGAGCGCCACGGTATATATAACGTGCATTATTTAGGACAAAGTGAATTTAGTATCAGCATTTTGGGTCTATTTTACATTTCAAAAGCCCCCTCTGGAAGAATGGAGCACAAAAACGTAATTCAGAATGGTATAATGCAGATCGTAGACTGTGGGAATAATTTCAGGAAACGGGCTGTCACTTCTTTGCGGGGGCGTGGCGATGGTTCAGGCTAACTTGAACTTAAACTCTGCTTTCGACCAGGCTCAAACTTTTGGATCTGTTGTCATGGTGATTTGGAAAATCCAGGTACCGGGAATCGGAAAGTCCGGCTTAAGTCAGACTTACCCGAAAGTTATCCGGCTAACTCAGTTATCCAGGTACGGGGAACGGGGCCCAGAGAAAGACTTTCGTCTTGTTTACATCAGGGTCCCCCATTTTCAATTCATCAGGACATATATGACATACATGACATACAGATAGTCAGTACTGCTACATCTATACATTTATGACATACCAGATTTGCAAATACAGTACTGTTTGTGATACAGAAGGAGTCAAGAAAAGGGAGTATATACATTTGACGTAGAAACTGTACATTGGAGGAGGTTGGGTGGGGGGGGGTTGGGTACATTGGGATATTGACAACCATACTGGGTAATTTACATTGGAGGTGGTTGGGGGGGGGGGCACACTGTATAAACAAGCAAAACTGTACATTGAGGGGGGGGGGGAGACACTGTACAAACAAACAAAATTGTACATTGGACTATTGACAAAACCATACTAGGTAAATGACTGTACATTGGAGGGGGTTGGGTTAGGATATTTACAGGGGCCAGTGTTGAATTGCAGTCTCCCGTAGGTGTCCCTTGAGAGAGGTTTTGAAAGTGGGTAGTGATCCACATTCCTTTACAGCTTTGGGTAGGGCGTTCCACATTGATGTGGCATAATTGCAAAACGTGTTTAGCCGAATCTGGGTTTAACATGATTTGTGGAGCTCCCTCTGGTGTTGTGATCGTGGTATTCACTGACCGTTGGGAAGTATTTTGACATGTACATGGGTACCTTGGTCGTGTAGTGTATCTTGTAGACCAGGCCCATTGCAAGTTGCTGTACTCTGTCGTCTACTCTAAGCCATCCTAGGTTGTCAAAGTGGGCAGGGGTGAGGTGGGTTCTAGGAGTAAGGTCAAGCAGTAGTCTGATCAGTTTGTTTTGAGATGTTTGTAATTTTGTTTTTAGCGCCTTTGAGGTGCTTTGGTACCATGAGGTGCAAGCATAGTCGTAGTACCCCTGAATGAGTGCTCCTGCCAGAGTCTTCAGGGTATTCTTGTTTACCAGAGAGGAGATCCGGTACAAGAATCGAGTTCGTTGGTTGACTTTTTTTATTACATTGGATGCCATTTTGTCACAGGAGAGATTAGCCTCTAGGATGGAACCCAGGTAGGTAATTTCATCTTTCCTTGTGACAATATTGTCACCCACTGTAACTGAGAAGCCGTCGGTCTTGCTGAGTTTGTTATTTGAACCGAAGAGAATGGACTCTGTTTTGCCCATGTGTAATGATAGTTTGTTATCAGCGAGCCATATGCAGATTCTGCCTAGTTCCGAGCTGAGGGTTTTTTCAACCTGTCACTTGTTCTTGTCAGAGACCAGCAGGGCTGAGTCGTCCGCAAACAGGAACAAGTTGCAGTCACAAGCTGACGACATGTCATTTGCATAAATTAGGAACAGTAGCGGTCCTAGTCTGCTTCCTTGTGGAACACCACAGCTCACTGTGAGGGGGGGGGGGATAGGGTACCGTTTACCTCCACCATCTGTTCCCTCCCCTCAAGGTAGGATTGCATCCAGCTCACTGATAGACTATCAAAACCAATTGCTTTTAGCTTGTCAATCAGAATGGAGTGATTGACCGTGTCAAAGGCCTTTTGTAGGTCCAGCATGACCATGCCGCAGTATTTGCCTGCGTCCACCTCTTGTTTGATGTGGTAATTCAAATAGAGAAGGCATGTGTCAGTGGAGTGGGATGTTCTGGGCCCTCTTCCCCGTACCTGGTTCAACTAAGTCGATCAAGAGTCCCATTATCCAGATTCAATTAACCCGATGTTTGAAGTCGGGATTTTCCTGTTCCTCGAAGGTGGATTCAGTCTCGTTAACTCGAACCAGACTTGATACTCAGGATCAGTGCGTGCGCCCGCCTCAGCCGAGAAGGCAGCAAGTGTCGAGAGCAGAGATCCTGATTTTCTAACGGCATTGATTGATTGATTGATTTAAAACTTTATTAACAGATTGCAGTACGGCTCAATAGCCTCGCCGACAAGTTAAATGCATAATCTATAGGCAAATGTTAAGTCCCTCATTACCCCAATCAATCAATCAGATTATATTTCTTTAAACGTGCCCTGCTGGCAGTAGGTTCATGGAATGGATAATCAAATGAGATCTTGCTAGCGAAAATAATTAGTTCAACAGTTTCAGAATAAGGATACGGCTCTCTTATCCATTGATGGATGTATGGTTGATGTTTCATTTGTCTGCCACTGTGGTCTGATGGTCGAGCATTTTGTCTTTCACACGGACGACCCGCGTTCGAATCCCACTTCTTCTAGCTTTCTTTTTGAAATGTAAATACTTCAATTTGGTGCACGTTGAGAGCTATATAAAGAATGACATCCTCAATGAATGTAGATTTATAATATTTTAACTTAAAACTAGGCTACTTTTGCGTATAATCATTAATATTATATTCCAAAAAAATCATATTGGAAACGCGGGGTCTCAAACCCGGGTCGTCGGCTTGCCAGGAGTGAACACTGCCGTTGGACCACTGTGCCAGACGGGATATATCCATTGTGTATCCAAGACCATCAATGGACAAGAGACCCGTGTTTAGAATATTTTTCTTTTGAATGAAGTTTTATCTCTTTATTCTCAAATGCATTAATCCCAGTTACAATATCACAATAACGTGTGAGTGATGATACAATTCAACAATCCTCAGATTCCTTGTAATTCATAATCCACAAAAACCACAATCCACGCATAGACACTTCAATTTTATGCTTGAATGAAACACAATCCAGGCGCTCCCACAGCGGAGAATATGAAAGGAATCAGAGCCAAACGAGCGATAGGTTTCAATCATTAAAAATATCCCCGCAGGATTCACATTTGCAATGCTGCGCGTTGTTAAAATAACCACATAATGTGTACATCGCACCTAGCGAGCGCCACGGTATATATAACGTGCATTATTTAGGACAACGTGAATTTAGTATCAGCATTTTGGGTCTATTTTACATTTCAAAAGCCCCCTCTGGAAGAATGAAGCACAAAAACGTAATTCAGAATGGTATAATGCAGATCCTAGACTGTGAGAATCATTTCAGGAAGCGAGCTGTCATTTCTTTGCGGGGGCGTGGCCATGGTTCATCCAGCTAACTGAACTTAAGCCTGCTCTCGACCAGGCTCAAACTTTTTGATCTGTTGTCATGGTGATTTGGACAATCGAGCGTCGGGGAACAGAAAGGTCCGGCTTAAGTCAGGCTATACTGGAAATTATCCGGCTAACTCAGTTAGCCAGGTACGGGGAACGGGGCCCAGGTAATGGCTGATTAAGGCACTCTTCTGTTTTGAACTCTGCACACAGCCTGAGAGGTTACTGTGTTGACTGTTTATTATTGACAATAGCCTCCTGTTTCAAGGCTCCTGCTGTTGAATTGTGTCCACGTTCAGACGGCCAGCAGATGGAGCCAAACGCTCATTGTTGGACCTGACATGGATGTACAATAGAGGCCACATAATATGTGCCTACTTTCTTTTCTTCCCATGTCCCTTCATATGTCGTGTTCTGCTATGTTTTATAACGTATGGTGTTATTCGTTAACACAAAAGGTCACCGTAGTGACCGATGAAGCCTTTTCTGTTACTTTTACTACACGCCAAACACTCACTCTCTCTCTCACCTGCTCTCTCTCTCTCTCTCTCTCTCTCTCTCTCTCTCTCTCTCTCTCTCTCTCTCTCTCTCTCTCTCTCTCTCTCTCTCTCTGCAGGCGTCCAGCAACTGGACCCAGACGCTCATTCTTGGATTTGACACTGAACCACATAATAGGTCAGTATATAGACTATAGATTTAAATTTTTTTTTTTTATGAAGGCCTGTATGTGCCCACTTACTTTTCTTCCCATGTCCCTTCATATGCCGTGTTCTGCTATGTTTGATAACATATGCTGTTATATATCGTATTTGCATCGCGTCCCGCTCTGAGCCTTACGAGATACTTCTATCTCCTGTGATACTTAATGTATCTCCCACGAATAAAAAACACATGCACCCCACCTGTATGGGGCCCCGCCCCTTACGGTGGCACCACCCATATAACCATGACTCTGGTCATGAAACACCCTTCCTCTGTTTTCGTCCCAGCGTATTGGATGCGTGCACCATACGAGACTAGCGGAATGAAAAGATTAAGGAAGATTAATAATGTTGGAAGCTTACCGGAGGTTGCTGGCCCCTGGCATCTTCGACGCATGTTTTCGGCGACACGACGGGCCTGTGTTGATGTTCCTCGTTTGATGACTGCACATCGAGGTTCAGCTGTACAAGGCTGGCTGTCGGGCCAGCTTGTACTCAGGTAGGCCCTGTGTCTTCAGGCATGGGTATTAGTGTTAGTAATGCTGGTTTGTTTTGTTAACACAACCATGTTGTGTGTTGGCGCCGGGGGCAGGATGGTTTGGTGAACGTTCTCTGCAGGGAACGGTTTCCAAGCTGTCTTGGGCGTGCTGCTAAAACATCTGAAGCTATGCTACATGCTATCGCTACTGCCGCATGCTATTACTACTGCTAATTGCTATGCTGTTTTAATGTCTCCGCCGTGAGATGTTGTCACTCTCCCGCCTCTTGCCCGGTTCATCAATGAAGGTCAGTCGGTAGCTGTTGTGGGGCTTTTTGAGTTCTATTTACCTTTTTCGGGTAAATGGGTTGACAACGGGGTAGGTCGTGGCTAGGTTCCTAGCCAGGTATTTTACCTTGTGTTCCGGCGGGGTTTGTTGAACGGTGTTCCCATCTGGGTTGGCGTCGGGTAGTGGGGCTATGGGTCCAGCCGACATGATAAACATGTTGCGTGTCTGTGCACAGGCAATTGTTGTCTTGGGTCCCACATTGCCTGGCGTTAGGCTGCAGTAGTATAAGGGCAGGGCCGCCTGGGAGAAATGTGAGGCCCTGTGCGTTTTTAGACGCGAGGCCCCCCACCTCCTGGGGCGGCCCTGTGTAGGGGGCTATTGTTTCGTTTTGTCACTCTGCTATGAGAAGGTCTGTCTTGCTACAGCTTTCTCTCCTCTCAAACCATTCATACTGACGGTCAATCGGTATACTGGGGGAGTAGTGCGGGGGGGGGGCTTTGTTTACCTTTTTTGGTAAATGGGCTAAACTAGGGCTGGTGTTCTGTTGTGAATATTTTGAATGAAGACGGGTCTGGTCCGTCTCCCCTTAAACTTTGTGTGTATGGGTTTGCTCATTCTACAGTTTTTTGTGGTTTAGCTCTTTTATTCATTTAACCCTTTCATGGTGCACACCACAGTGGAGGGTGCTGTTTGCAATCACCACTGGTGCTCCATGTTAACGTCAGTCCTTTGTTTTTGATATATTGAAACAATGCCCCGCCCGGCCGACACCATGGGTGGGTCGGCCTGGCGAGTGGCTGGTGGGCTGTTAAGGCTTGTACCGCCACGGTATGGAATTGGCAACGATTAGAACTGTGTTCGAATTGCTGGTTTTTTCTATTAAAAAAATGGTGTCTGGTGGAGGGGCCTTGAGGGCCAGCCGACGTCGACACATCGCGCGAGGTTGTTGACGTTATTAGCTTTGACCCAGCCGCAAGCTATAACCGCTCAGGGTTCCCCTCTCCGCAGGGGATTTTGGTCTTCTGCTGGAGCGCGGGCGGTATTGTCCTAGGCCCTACACCGCCTCACACCGCGCAGCCAGAAGAAGAGAGAGCACGGCCTCGTCAGCGGCGATGACGGGGTCCTCGACAGGCGGCCATGTTTTTCCCCCGCCAGAGGTATCCTGGGCGTTGATTCGACAGGTGTCCACAAGGCCGACAGCCTTGGCGGCCGAGGGATCGGCCATGTAGGATGGGTTCGGCTTGAACAAACAAGCCGTCACCGTCCTGCCGCGAGCAGCCCGCTCTCCGATCACTCCCTTCCCCAACACCAGCGGAAGAAGTGGGCTCTGATTGTTTCCTTTGGCTGCGGGCCGCGTGCCTTCGTTGATGCGCGGGCGGCCCCCCTTTTTTCGCTTCTCATGGGGACAGGGGCTGACACCCAGTTGATGGCTGAGCCTGGGTCTGTCCGTGAGAATGTTGTGCTGTCAAGCGGCTCCCACACCTTGAACTGTGTTGGTTGAGCCTGGTGTTACGTCTGTCAACTTAAGTGTTGTCAGCAGGGGGGCTCGAAACCTTTTGAGGCACACAGTGCGGGCTTCCCCGGCCTCGCCTTCGCCAGGCCAGGTATCATGTTGGTGCCTCCCACTCCTGAAATATTGGCAAGTGGTCGCAGCTCACATGGTTTGGGGTGGTAGTAATATCACTGCAGGGCTACGGTGTGTAGGAACCCATGGGGGCCTTACACCTTGCATGTCCGGCTGCAGAACAACTCCTTCAGCATGTTCTGGAGGGGTGTTCAGTGGGGGGGCTTTTTTCATCGGAAGCCCCCCGTATCAGATCGGCCCTTTCTGTCGGGGTTCCCCCTTGGGTGCGATTGCCTCGTGGGTGTGTCAGGGTCAGGTGTTCCGACACGGAACGCGCTCCTCGCACGGTTCCGGGGTTGTCTACGCACAGCGGGGGGACCGGGCCAACTATCTACAGTTCCTGGCGGACCTGCACCACGTGACGGCGGGTGCGTTGGGAGTGTCGTCACATATGACTACGGCAGTACCATATGTCGAGGTAGATGGAGAGAACGGTGAGGCGGGGACTTGTGTTTACACAACCCCACCCGTTTTCAGGTTTGGTACAGACCCTGTTGTCGGGGTCTCCAGCAGGGACAGCTCTGGTCAACGAGATCCAATCTCTGTGGACGAAGCAAGCCATCGTCGTGGCGTTCTCCTCCCGGTGTTCTCAGCCCGAGAACTCGGGAGGGAGGGGTGTAAGACCCAGGCTGGACCTGTACCATGGGAAGGTTCAGCATTTTTTGGATCGTCTCCTACCTGTTGAACACTGTCAGGTGGGGGTCTGGTTCTCCTCCATAGACCTGTAGGATGCGTATGCGCATCCCCGATCTTCCATCCTAGGGCTTACCTACGCTTCCTTTGCAGGGTTAGCGTATGAGTACCAGAGGCTGCCGTTCGGTTTTCTCTGGCTCCCCGCATCTTCACCAAGTGCGTGGAGGCCGCACTGGGGCCTCTGCGTCGTCCGGGGTTACGGAGTGTTCTGCCCTGATGACGTTCTGGTTCTTCGCGGTCAAGGTGGATCGTCAGGTCTCATACCAGGCAGGTCTCTACCAGCCTGGGGTTGCTGTAGACTGGATGTAGAGTATTCCTCTTCCCAGTCAACGGTTGGAGGGCTATGGGCATCCATCTCAGAGCGTGTTGTCAACACGCTCGGGAGGTTCCGTCCTAGGACGGTTACGGCGCTGTCTCACGTCGCGTTTTCACCGACGCCTCCCTCGCTGGTGATGCGTCGGGCCAACGCAGTAGGGGGCAGCTGGCAAACCATGCTGCCCGGTCTGCGCTACGTTCAATGTGTTGGTGTTGAAAGCGGTCCTTCTGGTCCACAAATGGTGTTGATCAGGACGGACGATACGACGTCAGTGTCGTGTATCGACAGACAGGGAGGAGTACGCTCCCCCTGTCTGCACCAGGCGGCGGGCGGCTGGCTATGGGCGTCCTCCATCTGCGCGGCCTGAGGGCTCCCCACATCCCCGGCAGGGAGAATGTGGGTGCAGGTGTACTGTCGCGGGGCGGCCCTCATCCTGACGGGTGAGGATTGCGTCTGGACATGGCCAGGCAGGTCTGGGACCGATGCCGTGCCGCCAGGGATTCTTCCCCATACATCTGTTAGGTCAGTTGTTGGGACGGGTACGTTGAGGGGCGCAGGTTCTTGATCCTGATGGTGTTACCATCTGGAATGTGCATGCTCCCTCCACTGTCGCGCTTACGCGGGCAGATGACGTATGTTCCAAGTGTGGTGTAAGGCGGGGGGCCGGGACTCAGTCTCCTGCCCCCTGGATGCTGTCCTTGGTTACCTCCAGTCTCTCCTTGATAGACTGTCGGCTTCGACGGTGAGGGTATATGCAGCAGCTATATCCTCCTATCATGAGGGGTTTGAGGGGATGTCTTGTTCAGCCACCCTCTTGTGAAGCGTTTCCTGCTTGGCGCTCGACGCGTTAAGCCGGTGCAACGCTCCTTGGCTCCGACTTGGGATCTTCAATTGGTCCTCGGTCGGTTGTCCTTGGCCCCGTTTGAGCCGCTCGAGCAGGCGCCGTGGGGACAGCTGTCCTTCAGGACCGCGTTCCTTCTGGCTGTCACTTCCGCTAAACGCGTAGGTGAGCTCTGTGCTCTCTCGGTACGTCCAGAGTGCCTGTCTTTTCGGACCGATTGCGGTGTCACTCTGCGACCTGATCTTGCTTTCGTGCCTAAGAATATCCGGAGTTCCTTCCGCTCCCGGGATATTGTGGTTCAGGCGTTTCGTCCTCCTCCTCACACTAGTGAGTTAGATGCGGGCCTTCACCTGTCATGTCCAGTCCGTGCTTGGGGATTTACCTCAGCCGTACTCAGGATTTCAGGGTTACCGTCCAGCTTTTTGTCTGTTACGGTGGGGCTCGTGCTGGTAAGGCACTGTCGGAGCAGCGCCTGTCCCATTGGTTGTGCGAGGGTGTTACCCGCTGCTACACGTTGGCTGGGCAGGATCCCCCTGGGGGCGTCAGGGCGCACTCCACTCGTGGGGTGGCTGCCTCTGCCGCTCTCCTGGGTGGGGCCTCGTGGAGGCCATCTATGCTGCAGCTTCATGGTCCTCCCCGGGCTCCTTTGTAAGGTTTTTCCTCATGGACATGACCGGGGGTTCTGTCTCCCAGGCGGTTCTGGGGTCTGTGGCCTTTCCTGCTTCCCGTCCTTTGGTCGGGTAGCAGGAGTGTATGGGTATGGGCCACAGTGTGTTGAGTCACACGTGGTTCCGCCTGTACGGTGTGTTCAAGGGGTTCTAGTTTCCCTCTTGTTCGCATTCAGGTGGAGTTGACTGCGCCCCCCCTTCATTAGGGAGGATGGGGTGACAGGGCTCCCCGCACCCCTTGATGTGGGCTTACGGGTCCTCAGGGGGTACATCTGTCGGGTCTCGCGCCCGCTCTTCCCCATTATCTCGTAAGGCTCAGAGCGGGACGCGATGCAAATACGATATATAACGATAGGTTATGTAGATAACCTAGTTATATTAGTATTGGCTGAGCGTCCCGCTCTGCGCGGCTCTGAGTTCCCTCTTGAGGGATCTTTTCCTGGGACGGGTTTTGGCGAGGAAGGGTGTTTCATGACCAGAGTCATGGTTATATGGGTGGTGCCACCGTAAGGGGCGGGGCCCCATACAGGTGGGGTGCATGTGTTTTTTATTCGTGGGATATACATTAAGTATCACAGGAGATAGAAGTATCTCGTAAGGCTCAGAGCGGGACGCTCAGCCAATACTAATATAACTAGGTTATCTACATAACCTATCGTTATTCGTCAACACAAAATGTCACTATAGTGACCGGCAATGCCTTTTCTGTTACTTCTACAACGCATGGTAATTTATTTGCACTGCTCTCTCTCTCCTCTCTCTCCTTCTCTCTCTCTCTGTATGTGCCTACTCTTTATTTTTTTTCATGCCCCTTCACATGTCATGTTCTGCTATGTTTTATAGCATAATGGTGTTATTTGTTAACACAAAATGTCACTGTAGTGACCGATGATGCCTTTTCTGTAACTTTTATAACACATGGTATTTTTATCTGCACTGCAATATCTTTTATATTATATATATGTTTTTTTTCTTAGCTATGGGTTGGTTTAGGTTAGCCAGAAAGAGAAGTTGGGCCAGTGGCCCTGGTGATTATGTACATCGAATGGGGTAGTGCTGGAGGGTGGGGGGTTAATGTGTGTTTTGTGTTAAATGTTGTACTTTTGTTTTCATTGTTCTACTTCTTTACACCATCTATTAGTAATTTTTTTTCATTTTCTTTGTAATTTGTGTTCACTAGAGTCTCAGAGTTCACTTGAAATTACACTTGATAGGTGCCATGTTCCATCCGCTCAACATAAACTCATTAGGCTGTAATACACCTGATAGGTGCCATGTTCCATCCACTCAACATAAACTCATTAGGCTGTAATACACTTGATAGGTGCCATGTTCCATCCACTCAACATAAACTCATTAGGCTGTAATACACTTGATAGGTGCCATGTTCCATCCGCTCAACATAAACTCATTAGGCTGTAATACACCTGATAGGTGCCATGTTCCATCCACTCAACATAAACTCATTAGGCTGTAATACACTTGATAGGTGCCATGTTCCATCCGCTCAACATGAACTCATTAGGCTGCAATACACTTGATAGGTGCCATGTTCCATCCGCTCAACATGAACTCATTAGGCTGCAATACACCTGATAGGTGCCATGTTCCATCCGCTCAACATGAACTCATTAGGCTGTTATGGCTAATACAGAGTTAATACAGGGACCCCCTTGCACGGGAAAAGGTGTTTGACTAGCTTTACTAACTGGAACGTAAAGGGACTGAATCACCCTATTAAACGTACTAGGGTACTTGCCCAGACTGTAAAAAATAAATGTTTTTTCACAGGAAATTCACTGTATTATTTTACAGATTACTTTTGTTTTTCTACTTTAAGTGTAAATTCTATAAAAATACAGTAAATGACCTTTTATCAAAATATTAACCATTAAATAAAGGTTGTAATCTGTAAATGTATTTGATTTTACTGTAATTTGACAGTAAGTATTTGGCAACCATTGATGCCAGACATTTATCGTTTTCTTGCAGCTTTTTTTCTTACAGTGCACCTTAAGCTTTTGAAAACTGCTGGATGGATTTTCCCCATTCTGTCAGTGTCTATGAGCTATACTGATGAAGCTCTTCAGATTCAGGTCCCGTCTGCCACTCCTCTGTCACTTTAGAACTAGCACTCAGGTGTTAATTTGCGGGGGCTGGTGGCTGGGTCTAAACATAAACAAAGGAAGGGTACTTAACTTAAGTGCTTCTCCAGGGAGGGGGTGGGGGCTACTGCCCTCAGACCCCCAAGATAATTTGTATATGGGCAGTCTGACTTGGGGTACTGACCATATATTAGTCTTGCAATGCATGATAAATAAACAGTGAAAAAAGCTAAGAAATCGGATGAGGCTGGGACATTTGGGACGAATAAAAATGTAAGAGGAAAATCTCCCCAGCCTGTGGGAGGCAGTGGAGGTGTGAAATCTGGCCCGGTCCAGAACAATAGGAGTCACAAAATCAGTTTGGAGTGGAGTGGTGGAGTAGTGGTAGAGGAGCAGTAGATGCTTGACTATTTTTGGCTTCATCTGTAGCTTCTGTTGGCTTGTTTAAATAACCCCACAGATAATAATTATCTAAACGTATTAATCTTGATTGTACTGAATGTAATTGACATGCTATTTTTCCCTTGTTGTTTCCTCAATAAACCAGGGATGGAGAGGACAAAGTGCAACCTTCAGAGCTTCAACAGACAAACAACTTAATGTAGGCCAAGCTAAGCAACAACTCCAGAAATAGTAATAGTAAAATCATGGTGTTTGGGGATCTATACCACTTTTCATCTTTGTGTTATGGATCAATAGCACTTTTCATCTTTGTGTTATGGATCAATAGAATCCTAAACAAGGGGACATATTTTGTAAATGTTCAAAGATTTCATAGGGCTTCCTTGCATCTGTGGCACATGTTTGTCAAGAGTTTTGAAAAGAGAATTGTCTAAATCAAATTCTAATCAATTATTTTGACCACACCTTTCTTGTTGTGAACACACTGTTCTCTGTGGCTGTAGTGACACACCACATCTTTCACTTTTACCTACCAAGGCAGGTCACGTTTTCCATTCGGTCGGTGTGGGTGTCCGATGCGTTCACTGGGGCCCGGGGCTCCGGGCCGGTGGGCTAGGGTGGGTGTTTTTGTCCCTGAGTCGATCCGACCACCCTGGACCACTTTCCCCGAAATGAGACTGAAAAACTACTTTTTTGACTTTTTCGTCAAAAAATATTTAAAAAAAAAAAAAAAAAAAAAAAAAAAATTACAAAACTTTTCTGAGTTTTTAAAATTTTTCGGGACCTCCATGTTTTGGGGGTATTCATTGGAAAAATCGGATCCGGGATTCGGCTCCCATCAGTCGGGCACGAACTGCGGGTTTTCAGCCTCTCTCCTGGCTTCTGGAGCCTCTCCGGAGCTCTCCTCATATACTCGGGATGGAACCTGTCTGTGAGTACCCCCCTGTGCACGACATAGCGGAGGAAGGCCGATTTTCGAGGGCCGTGGGGGAGAGTTCCCCCCCAGAGCGACTTTTTTTGGTTTGGCCATATCCGCTTTTTCCTTGCGCGATTTTGCGCGCCGTGTGGGAGCAAATTCGAGACTCATGCTTTTGCACAAAGGTGTCCCGCGGTCTCCTCTATGGCCGTGAATATTTTCACGCGGATTGGAATCACGCTCGCCCGTGGCATACTTTGCCGTTTCGGCAAGTTTATTTAACGCTTTCTGCTTTCCTTTTCTAAGCGTGTTCGGGGCTACATGTGAATGAGTAATAGTTGCAGGATCTATACCACTTTTCATCTTTGTGTTATGGATCAATAGCACTTTTCATCTTTGTGTTATGGATCAATAGAATCCTAAACAAGGGGACATATTTTGTAAATGTTCAAAGATTTCATAGGGCTTCCTTGCATCTGTGGCACATGTTTGTCAAGAGTTTTGAAAAGAAAATTGTCTAAATCAAATTCTAATAAATTATTTTGACCACACCTTTCTTGTTGTGAACACACTGTTCTCTGTGGCTGTAGTGACACACCACATCTTTCACTTTTACCTACCAAGGCAGGTCACGTTTTCCATTCGGTCGGTGTGGGTGTCCGATGCGTTCACTGGGGCCCAGGGCTCCGGGCCGGTGGGCTAGGGTGGGTGTTTTTGTCCCCGAGTCGATCCGACCACCCTGGACCACTTTCCCCGAAATGAGACTGAAAAACTACTTTTTAGACTTTTTCGTCAAATATTTTTTTTATGAAAAAAAAAAAAAAAAAACATTACAAAACTTTTCTGAGTTTTTAAAAAAATTTCGGGACCTCCATGTTTTGGGGGTATTCATTGGAAAAATCGGATCCGGGATTCGGCTCCCATCAGTCGGGCACGAACTGCGGGTTTTCAGCCTCTCTCCTGGCTTCTGGAGCCTCTCCGGAGCTCTCCTCATATACTCGGGATGGAACCTGTCTGTGAGTACCCCCCTGTGCACGACATAGCGGAGGAAGGCCGATTTTCGAGGGCCGTGGGGGAGAGTTCCCCCCCAGAGCGACTTTTTTTGGTTTGGCCATATCCGCTTTTTCCTTGCGCGATTTTGCGCGCCGCGTGGGAGCAAATTCGAGACTCATGCTTTTGCACAAAGGTGTCCCGCGGTCTCCTCTATGGCCGTGAATATTTTCACGCGGATTGGAATCACGCTCGCCCGTGGCATAGTTTGCCGTTTCGGCAAGTTTATTTAACGCTTTCTGCTTTCCTTTTCTAAGCGTGTTCGGGGCTACATGTGAATGAGTAATAGTTGCAGGATGCCTAGATGTACCCACGGTAGAAAGCTTGCGTGGATCCTATAATAGGCTCACTATATACAGCGTTTTGAAAATCACGCGAAACGGTCAGGGTCACGAACCGACCTTTTCCCCTCGTTTTCGATGTGGGAAGTGATTTAGGAAAAGCTTCCGCACGCCGAGAGGTACCCGTGGATTTAATCTTGCAAGGATTGGGGCAATATTTTTCCCGTGGGAGCAGTCGCAAAGTCGGCGAGTTTATTCCACGCTGTCCCGATTCTAAGCATTTTCGGTGATGGAATGGTGCGGGGGACAGTTGCAGCACGGCGAGAGGTACCCGTGGATTTAATCTTGCGAGGATAGGGGCAATATTTTTCCCGTGGGAGCAGCCGCAAATTGGCGAGTTTATTCCACGCTGTCCCGATTCTAAGCATTTTCGGTGATGGAATGGTGCGGGCAAAGTTGCGGCATGCCGAGATGTACCCAGGGTAGAAGGCCCGCACTGGTCCGGGCAAGGGTGCCCCCGTGGGAGCCGATAAGGACCCCCGGGGACCCCTTTTGCCCCCCCCCCACGGCCATATCCCGACATTTTCGACAACAGAAGCGGGTTCCCCGCGCCAAGGGGTACCCAGGGTAGTAGGCCCGCGTGGATCCGGGCAAGGGTGCCCCCGTGGGAGCCGATAAGGACCCCCGGGGACCCCTTTTGCCCCCCACCCCACGGCCATATCCCGACGTTTTCGACAACAGAAGCGGGTTCCCCACGCCAAGGGGTACCCAGGGTAGAAGGCCCGCGTGGATCCGGGCAAGGGTGCCCCCGTGGGAGCCGATAAGGACCCCCGGGGACCCCGTTTGGCCAGTTTAAGAGTGTCTCTGGCACTCCTGCCGCTGCCCCTCGCTCTGCTGCATCTATGCACACCCGAGTGGAGGTCAGGGGACCTTGGGGGCCTGCACACCCATGTGGAGGTCAGGTTAGGTTGACAGTCACTACCTTAAGAGAGGCATGGTTACTCCAGGAGTGTAGCCGCACTTCATGACAGTGATCTAACCCTAACACTGAGTTGCCACACACCCTAACCCTAACCCTAACCCCTAAGAGTAGGCCTCAAACTGGGCATGCCCTCTCACACACACACACCCCCCTAACCCTAACCCTAACCCCTAAGAGTAGGCCTCAAACTGGGCATGCCCTCTCACACACACACACACACCCCCTAACCCTAACCCCTAAGAGTAGGCCTCAAACTGGGCATGCCCTCTCACACACACACACACAAACACACCCTAACCCTAACCCTAACCCTAAGAGTAGGCCTCAAACTGGGCATGCCCTCTCACACACACACACACACACACATACCCCTAACCCTACGAGTAGGCCTCAAACTGGGCATGCCCTCTGACACACACACTCCCCCTAACCCTATCCCTAACCCTAACCCTAACGCCTAAGAGTAGGCCTCAAACTGGGCATGCCCTCTCACACACACACACACACACACACACACACACACACACACACACACACACACACACACACACACACACACACACACACACACACACACACACACACACACACACACACACACCCTAACCCTAACCCTAACCCCTAAGAGTAGGCCTCAAACTGGGCATGCCCTCTCACACACACACACACACACACACACACACACACACACACACACACACACACACACACACACACACACACACACCTAACCCTAACCCCTAAGAGTAGGCCTCAAACTGGGCATGCCCTCTCACACACACACAAACACACCCTAACCCTAACCCTAAGAGTAGGTCTCAAACTGGGCATGCCCTCTCACACACACACACACACACACACACACACACACACACACACACACACACACACACACACACACACACACACACACACACACACACACACACACACACACACACACACACACACACACACACACCCTAACCCTAACCCTAAGAGTAGGTCTCAAACTGGGCATGCCCTCTGACACACACACCCCCCCTAACCCTAACCCTAACCCTAAGAGTAGGCCTCAAACTGGGCATGCCCTCTCACACACACACACACACACCCCCTAACCCTAACCCTATCCCCTAAGAGTAGGCCTCAAACTGGGCATGCCCTCTCATACACACACACAGCGAGGGGGACCTGTTGGTTCACCCATGACCCCCGAGAGGGCTATCCGACGGGACCACGGGGAGGTCAGGTCCACCACACTCACGGTTCAGGGCCCTGGCCCATCGCCGCCCCTCAGAGTCTGGCTATTCTCATCATGTCACTGCCATTGGCTCCGCGCTGCGCTCTCACCGGCCGTCTTACCCCACGGATGCGTGCCCGTCCTGCGATCCCCCGGTCCCGAGTCGACGAACGAGCACGGCGGTAGACAGCTGGATAAAGACTGACGTCTCACCGGCAGCCACACACCGACTCAGAGAGCGACAAGGGGCGAGGGGGGAAAGGACTACGGAGAGAGGCCTCGTCTTCACTTAGGGGGACGAAGGCATCGCTGCCTGCGACTCCCCAACAGCGGAAGCCGGAGCTTCCGATTGATTGCAAAGCGACCCTCAGTCAGGCGTTGCCCCGGGAGGAACCCAGGGCCGCAAGGTGCGTTCGAAGTGTCGATGATCAATGTGTCCTGCAATTCACATTATTTCTCGCAGCTAGCTGCGTTCTTCATCGACGCATGAGCCGAGTGATCCACCGCTAAGAGTTATACTCTTTTTGTTTTTGTTGTGTTTCGCCATCTTCACAATAATGGGAATAATAAGAAAGGGTCGGGGGGGAGCAACCGCCGGGCGCTACCGCCCCTGCCCGCGACACCGAGTGAACGGCACACGACCAGAGGGGAGACTTCGAATCCCCCCCGCCTCTCCCCGTGAGGGAGAGGGGAGTTGGGAACCGCGGC